>NC_089597.1:49858278-50158278 GCF_019320115.1 Miscanthus floridulus
GCGTCCAGATGGTTGAGACATCCACGAGTAGCAGATCCCTTGAGCTGAGACTTCTGAGCAGCTGAGTTTTGAGGGCATTCAGCGGCCTTGTGACCTGGTTGGCCACAAGCAAAGCAAGTGAAAGGCGTACCACCCGTAGGGGTTGGCGTAGGTGCCTTCCAGTTTCTAGTGCCTGGTGCGGAGCAGTTCTGTGCTGGGCGTTCATTCGTTGAGCGGGGACAGTTGAAATGGTCTTGAGCATAACGGTCCCGGGTGTAACGATCCTGAGCAGGGCGGGAGTATTTGGCGATGTAGCCTCCACTACCCCTACTCGATCCAGGGTTGTCATCCCTGTTGTGGCAAGAGCGTTCCCTGGATGGTGCATCTCTGTGGAACCTCTTGCGATCACGATCGCAGAGAGACTCCTCAGGCTTACGCTTCCTCTCCCTGTACTCTTCTCCAGCTTCAGCATGGTCCTTCTCAATCTGGATGCAGTGATCCACCAGAGCACGCAATGTGTTACTCTCAATACCACCAAACTTCAGCTTGATGTGTGGGTTAAGTCCCTTGCGATAATAGTACAACTTCTCCTTCTCAGAGTTCACAACATAGGGAGGTGCATAGCGAAGAAGATTGGTGAAACGAGTAGTGTACTCAGTCACCCTATCCTTTCCCATCTTGATGTTGCGGAACTCCTCAGCTTTGGCCTCCATGACACCCTTGGGAATGTGATACTCAGTGAATGCTTTGGCAAACTCATCCCACGAGATGTTGGTAGGGTCCTCATGGGAATCACTGAAATTGTCCCACCAGGCGCGTGCTGCACCTGTGAGCTAGTGTGTGGCAGCTCCAACACACTCATCGTTGGTGAAAGTAGTGAGATCAAGCTTCTTCTCCATCTCCTTGAGCCAGTCATTGGCTACAAGTGGGTCAGGGTCGGTGCCATCATAGGTAGGTGGCCTTAGCTTCAGGAATCCCTCTAGCTTCCTTTGGAAGTCATTCTGCTGACCTCCCTAGCGACGGTTTGCTCCTTCAACAAGAGCTGCAAGAAGCTAGGTCTGCTGTGCCATCACTTCTACCAGGTTTGGTGGTGGTGGTGGAGGAATGTTCTCCTTAGGCGGCGGAGTATTCTCTAGGTGGAAGGGTATCCCTCCACATCCACGGCCACAGCCACGGCCACGGCCATGGTTGTTGCCACCACGTCCCCCATTTGGTTCAACTGGGTCAGGGGTGGGCGCACGTCCATGGTTCATTAGGCGATTGGATCGGCGGTTCGGCATCTACAACACGGATCATAGAGAATCTTTAGTGCTTGTGCCATGAGTGCTTATAGTTTGATATGATTTTGACGATTTAAAGAAAAACATTTATACTATCCAACACTCATTACAAAGAAGCAATAAGATCCATAAGATGCAATAAGATCCAAAACATTCATTACATGGGTTTTATTACATAGCATCATCTCCAGTAGCTACACTTGAAGACGTGCAAGAATCATACTACGCATAAAGTCTCATAATACATCTCATAAGGGGTACATCATGGGGTACAACTTACGGAAGCTACTGACATGACTCATGACCACACGGGGTCATCTACTCTAACTCGTACACCGCAGCTAGGATACGACTGTTCTCGATCTCGATCTCCTCATCAGACTTGTGAAGTCGGGATACGTACTTCAAGGCCTCGACAAGCTCCTCAGTAGGCTTGGCTCCAGGTAGGGTAGGGCAGGCGTCTAGGTTGAGGCGAGTCGCGGCTAACTCAAACTCCTCTATCCTAGGCTTCGTCTTGCTACGAATCTCCTTGGGTAGCTGATCCCACATACCCTTCATCTCCCTGAGGCACTTCCTATCTAACTTCTGCCAGGCCTATCGAGTCCTCTCACATTTGTCCTGTAGGTACTCGTTCTGCCTGAGTGCCTCGATCAGGTGACCCTGGTTGCGAACGGCCTTCTTTCTGAACTCTTCTAGATCTTGAGTCATGGTCTTGTTTCGAGACTGGATCTTCAACATGTCAATCCCCTTGGATCTCTCTCTGTCTCCTCTGTGGTTGAACTCGGCCTTCTTGTTGTCCAACTCTCTCTACAACTCCAAGACCTTACTGTTGAGGTAGCAGTTCCTGTTGCCTAGGTCGGTGGCTTTGTCCTATAAGTCGTCGACCTTGGCTCTATGGATTTCTTCATGGCGGTTGAGCTCGTCCTGCAGCTTGGTAACTGTCTCAAGTAGACTAGCTTGCTCCTGTGCTCTCTGTGAGTCTCGCTCCTAGTACTCCCACCGGAGGGCCTAGTCCTGACATCTCCTCTGCTCTAGCTGGGTCACGTACCTGTCCTGCTCCAGCAGGTGGATAGCTGAGATGCGTAGGCATCTATCCTCCTCGGCAAGGATAACTCTGCCGGCTATGAAACTCTACTCACTAGGGGTAAGGCTGAGGTCGAGGGCCTGGGGAAGTAGACGGAACTCTGTCGTCTTCAGGTGTTCATAGTGGTCCCTCATCACTCTGCGAAGTGCCTTGTGTGAGATAGCTCGTAGTCCCTCCTCGACGGTGTCCTCTATAGTCAACTCGGTGGAAGCTGGGACAGAAGGTAAGGTAGTGCTAGCTGGGAACTCGACTGAGGTGACAATCGGTCCTTCGATTCCTCCTTCTAGAGCTAGCTTCCCGGTGCAGGTGACCTTGACAAGCTCATCGAGGACACCTAATGTGACGAGAACTCGGTAGATGGTCTGTGCAAAACCCTCGAGCTCACGTAGGTTGAAGGTAAGCTTGGCGTGGTCTAGAGGTAGTGGTCCTAGAGGCGGCCAGTCGACGTTCGTTGCCATCTGCATGTTTTAAGGAACAGGTGTTAGCAGGTCCATAATAGATAAGCCTTGTAGAAAAGTAAATGCAGGGTCGGTATATAACCGAAAGAAGGGCTGTTCATGTCCTATTCTTTTGTCCATTTCTAAGGGTTTCGTCCTAAGGTCAAGTATGGCTCTGATACCAACTGAAACAACCCCAATTTCCGTGAAGGGAAAACCACAGAGTTGAAGTGTAATAAGACCGTGGTAGATCATATTACCCAAATTCTAGTCAAATATCACATCCATACAACGATATTATCAGAGTACAAATAGTGCAGAATTATATAATTTATTACATCGCCGCATTGGCGGAATCAAAAGTAGCATTCATTCAGAATAGCTTGAAGATAAGATCGCCAAACTCGAGCGTAGGCACGAACCCCTCAACCATCAAACTCCTCAGAGCTATACTCCTCAGTAGAACCTGTATGCCAAAATTTATCAATACGATTTGTACTGGCCACTCCCAACCCTATGAGCATTGCTTTGTGGAAATTGGATGCAAGTTGGATATAGTCAAAAGGAACCTATAGGGCTGGGGTTTCCTATGTTATTTTAGCATATCAAGTATATAACAGTATAGTCAAGTTTTAACACTATTCCCACACATATTCCACCCATTCCCATTCCAGAGCTAGGTTTCGATCTCGGGGATCAACATACCACCATCTCCACACCATCGCCATACCATACCATACCATACCATACCATACCATACCATACCATACCATACCATACCATACCATACCATACCATACCATACCATCGCTCAGTCGATAGGCCAACTCCCTCTCGGCACTGTCTCAAGACCCATAGCCCCTGGCTACGACCAAACACTCTCTCACGGGGGAAGAAGAGAAGGACTCATCTCGCTATCTAGTTTAAGCGAAACCCAGGAAAGGTCCATAGCTGACAAGTCGGCACATGTATCGATCGATCAACCATACACTCTGCAGAGGTTTTACATAACCACAAGATCCACCTTCCTCGCTGACCGTCGTCAACTGGGCTGATTCCGGCCGCTTGCTAGCCTAGGATAATGCCACTCTACCATTCAGACCTGGTACACCCCAAGTCTAGTCTGGGGTGGCTGAAACTATGAGTCATGAGCCAGGTCCACAAGGTCTCCATGAAGTCTCTGAAGGGTGTGGGGGAAATCCTCCGCACCCCGTACCTCCTTACACTGTCCGCTATCAACCTAGCAGTAGTGGCAATATCCTACCAAGTAGTCCGGCCGTCCCGCACCATATAGGGCGAGTGGTACGTAAGGCTTCCCAGTGAATCTGAGTACTAGTAAGTCCTTAGGGGTAACCAAGCCAGAATATCTCCATTAGGGTTTCCATTTACCGTGCCACCACAACATCTCCATCCCGGGCTCCTCCTATCATAGGTTCACACCTAGGACCACCTCGTATACCATTTACCCACCATAGGTATCCATTTCCAGGGGTGCCTAGGTAGCACCCCATGGCAAGACTTGCCCCAGGCTCATCGTATACTCCAACTTGGTCGACACAACCCTCACCCTCCACACACCCAAGTCACACATGTAGCACTCTCCCCATAGTCCAGATAACACCAGTTTCCACCATGCATGTAGTATAAGCATTGTAGAAGTATAAGTAATGAAATATATAGCAGTAAGTGTGTGTCTAGCCTAATAGCAGGGTATGCAGGGGTAAGGTTGCATCAAGGTAAAGGCCTTCAAGTAAGCATACTACCATGCAATTCCTATCATAATATGACTGTAGCAGTAAAGTAAAGCAATAGCAGTTCTATATTAGCCATGCGTAATAGGTACGACGAGGTTGGGTGGGATGTGGCACCTTCGGTGTAGTTGTCTCCGTACTCCTCATGGTACTCCTCATGCGACGTCTATAGAGTAGCACAAAGAAGCAATGAAAATTCAAAAGAGCCAAATGCACTCAAACATGGGTTCATTGCGTAGAGCTTGATTTTAGATGAATTTTGGTCCTGGTTTCATATTTTTCTGAGGTCGTATGATTTAGTTATGAATTTCCGAAGTTTAAATCATTTCTGAAAATGGAAAAAGGCTGAATTAATCCTGGGCTGACACGTGTCTTGCTGTGGTTGGTCCACGTGGCTTGCTGATGTCAGCATGACATTAGCATCACGGTTCCGAGCTGACAGGTGGGGTCCAGCTGATGTCAGCATGACATCATCATGACGTCATCAACGTCATCCACACCGATAGGTGGGGCCAAAGGCTATTGGGTCACTGACAGGTGGGTCCGGTCGAAGTCAACGTCGGTCAACAGTGAGTCAACGGTCAACAGTCAGGGTCACTGACATGTGGGGGCCTTGGCTGCTGACGTCAGCAGCTTATGTTAGCGTGACATCAGCATGATGTCACCTTGGCTGTGCTGGCTTCTGACATGTGGGTCCTACGTGATGTCATCATGACGTCAGCATCTGACGTGTGGGTCCAAAGTGTCTGTGTCACTGACATGTGGGGCCAGGTCAATGGTCAATGTTGATCAGTCAACGGTCAATACGGCCGGGTCTCAAACGGGCTTTGGGTTGGGCCGGTCTGGGCCGGGCCGGGTCGGACACGTGGCATGCTGTGACGTAGCCACGTCATGGCCATGGGCCTCCACTAGGCCATGGTCCACAGCTCATGGTCCATGGTGGACAGATGCGCCGGTCTACGGTGGACCGCGTCTTCTTTCGGTGAGCCGCGTCCACCCCTCTCTTCTCTGTCTATGGTTCACGTGCACCGGGTTCATGCACGGGTGGCCAGCGAGGGGGGGTGTCCCCCCTATTTCTCCCGCGGCGGTGCTCCTGCCGGCGGCGAGCTCGCTGGTGAGCCTCCGTGGTGGTGTTGGTGTCCAATTGGGGAGGGGAAAGGCTTCCCTAGGCTACGGCGACTACGACGGTGGGGTCTAGGTGGCGGCCGGGGCTCACCGAGGCACTGGCCACGGTGAACAACGGCTCAAGCTCCACCGGCATGTGGGAATGGCGCGGTGCTGCGGCATAGGCCGATTCTGTGGTGCGCGTGGGCGACACAACGCTCCAACGGGCATGTTGGGCATGTCGAGGGGTCCTGCAGGGCCTCCGGTGGCTTTGGCCATGGCGGCAGCCTCCTGAGCACGACGGCGGCGTTGATGAGGCGGCTATGACCCCGGAGAAGTGTCACGATGGGGGCATGTAAGTTTCTATGGGTTCATGGGGCCACAACGAGGATGTTCAGGCTCAAAGGCGGGGCTCGGATTCTCATGTGGCTGGTAGGGGCTTCCCGGCGGCCACGACGGTCATGAAGACGACGACGAGGCGCACGAGTGAACCACGGGGCTCCAATGGGGTGATCATGGTGCGGTCACGGACATGTGCGTGGGTGCAAGTGTTCCCATGGACCGGAGACGGCCCT
This sequence comes from Miscanthus floridulus, assembly GCF_019320115.1. Lineage (NCBI taxonomy): Eukaryota > Viridiplantae > Streptophyta > Magnoliopsida > Poales > Poaceae > Miscanthus > Miscanthus floridulus. The sequence continues at coordinate 49,864,489 of NC_089597.1, forward strand.
GGCCTTCGCGCTCCCGGGGTGGAGTGCCATGGCCGACGAGATGAGGTTCAGCGGCGGTGGGCAAAGAGAGACCGGAAGGGGGCTCACCGTGGGTGTTGTGGAAGAGGGGATAGCGGTGCAGTGAAGCGTTGCAGCCGTGTAGCTCTGAAAGCCGTGCAGTGTAGCGTTGCCCACGTCAGTGACGACAACACCGGCGTTGTCTTCGGCTCCGATGACCTCCTCCTCCGTGGTAGCTTCAACGTTTTCTCCCCTTCCCCTTTCTTCCCCTTCTCCGCCTTCTCTCTTGGTTCGGATGCGCTGTGGACGGCCACTAGGTGGCGGCGGGCGACAAGACGAGCGCTAGGGCTCCGGGGCTAGGGCTTTTATAGCCGAGCTCGGCCATGGAGCTCGGTGATCGGCGGATGGAGGCCGAGAGGTGATCGGAGGCGCATGCTTGCATCCAACGGCGCGCGCGTGGTTGCATGGGCACGGCGCAAAGGAGATAGGGGCATGCCCCGGGCGTGACCTCCTGGCCCGCCCCCTGCTAGTGCTGTCGGTGTTTGGTCGCACGGTGGTTGAGCACGGCATGGGGAAGAAGAACAGTAGGGCTGACATGTAGGGTCCAGCGGGCAGCGGCTGCAAGCGGAGGCGGGGAGATGCGCGGGCGTGGGCGACGTGCGGCTAACACATGGGGTCAAGTGGTAGCGGCAGCTGGCGAAGGCAGCAGGGCGCGCGGGCGACGTGGGCTGTTGCGCGCGAGTTGGGGCTGGCCTGCTACTACGCGCGCGTGGGCCAGCGGAGAGGAGATGTGAAGGGCTGGGCCGGTTGGGCTGGTTGGCGCAGGCCGAGCCTGCGAGGCCTTCTTCTTCTTTTCTTCTTTCTTTTTTTCATTTCTTCTCCGTTGTTTGATTTCAAATTTGGTTTAGTATTTGAATTCAAAACTGAGGTAACTTATTTGTTGGAGTTTAGGGAATTTTGTTTAATAATAACTTTATGGTTTATTACTTTAATGGATTTGTTAAGCATAACATAAAGCAAATGGAAGTCCAAATCACAACTTGAATTAACAATGTATGTAACACTTTATTTGTTAGAAATTAAATAACATAATCAACAAATGGCATGCCATGCTTATGTGTTGTCTTGGTTGGGTCAGACCTAATGCATCTCTTAGGTTGGGTTTCTATACATGACACTCATCATCACATGGGAGTTTTTAAGAAAAAATTTTGTAGTTGTGACTTTTTGGTGTGTGGACTTTTGGGTTGTTACACACAAGGTGATACACTTGGTGGTTGGCACATTTGAGCAAGGGTTAGGAACTTCACCGGTAGAGTGTCCGCCCATAGAGTGCGGACAGTCCGATGGTGCCACTGGTGCCCTAGATAGAAAAGACAGAGGTCACTGTAAGTGACCGGACGCTGGTCTCAGTTGGACCGGCACGTCCGGTCAGTGGCAGCAGAGAGCATGCGTTTCGATCTTATGACCGGACGCTAGGCCACTCAGCGACCAGACGCTAGAAGGCTACGTCCGGTCATGCTGACGTGGCTGCATAGAGGAAGACACCATGTGACTAGACGCTGGCTATGTCCAGTCAAGCATGACCGGACGCGTTTGGTCGGGAAAAATCGTTTCTGGATGCTTACTGGAAATGACCGGATGCTGGGGGTTCAGCGTCCGGTCACTGTTAGCTGCTGTGTCCGGTCGTCTTTTGACCGTTGAGATCAGGCGCACAGTATTTGAAGAGAGGGACACATGGCACACATCACGTGACCGGACGCTAAGGTCCAGCGTCCGGTCAATTTGACCGGAGCGTCTGGTCAGCCCGTGTTGTGCCTAGTGAAGGGGTACAACGGCTCTATTTCATGGGGGCTTCTATTTAAGTCTCATAGCCAGCTCAAGCTCATACTCTTGGCCATTTGCATTGACATAGCAACCTTGTGAGCTTAACCAAAGCCCTCCCACTCATCTCCATCATTGATTCATCATCTTTGTGAGATTGGGAGAGAATCCAAGTGCATTGCTTGAGTGATTGCATCTAGAGGCACTTGGTGTTCATGTTTCGCTGCGTGATTCACTTGTTACTCTTGGTGGTTGCCACCACCTAGATGGCTTGGAGCAGCGAGGATCGTCGAGGATCACCAAGAGAAAGTTATTTGAAGGCTACAAAGAGAATATTGAGGTACTTGAAGCATACACAAAATGTTGCTTTGTGGTATCCCAAAGGAGCAAAGTTTGAGCTTGTTGGATATTCAGACTCCGACTATGCAGGATGTAAGGTTGAAAGGAAGAGCACTTTGGGCACATGTCAACTATTGAGAAGATAAGTTGTTTCATGGTCATCAAAGAAGCAAAATAGTATTGCATTATCAACCGCCGAAGCCGAATACATATCCGCCGGTAGTTGTTGTGCACAAATTCTTTGGATGGAAGGCCACCTTGAATGACTTTGGAATCAAGTTCAAGAAAGTGCCATTACTATGTGATAATGAGAGTGCAATCAAGCTAACCAACAATCCTGTTAAACATGCAAGAACAAAGCACATTGATGTTTGTCACCATTTCATAAGAGATCATCAACAAAAAGGGGACATTTGCATTGAGAGTGTGGGCACCGAAGATCAACTTACCGACATATTTACCAAGCCATTAGATGAGAAGAGGTTTTGCAAGCTAAGGAATGAGTTGAACATATTGGATTTCTCAAATATGTGTTGATGCACCCCCCACTTATATGGCATGCCTCTCCTTCGAGCAATCTAAGGTAAAAGTTGATTGGCATGCATACATCCTTTGCTAAGGACATGTTTAGTGCATCTAGTCATTCCTCATATTTTATAGGCTCATTCATGAAAATCAAATGAACTTGATGCTTGTATGGTACCACTATTGCTTCTATGTTTGATATGATCTAGTGGTATCATATGACATGTTTGTGGGCTTGTGAACCTAGTGTCTAGAAAATGAGCTATAAGTGTTTAACTCAACTTGGTCAAGATAACCCTTGAAATGAGGTGTGAAGAAGCTTGTCCTTGGATCAAACTGAGTTAAATATCTTTGGCAAGTATTCTAGATTGGACCAAATTTGGGAAAATAATTATCACCCCATTGATTGACATTGATAATCTTAACCTATCTAAAATTTAACCTTTGTGGTCATTGATGACAAAGGGAGAAAAGTAATTCACAAAGATAGGGGGAGAGAAGACATAGGGGGAGAAATATGAAAGTAAGGGGATCAATTAAAATTTGAGCACACAAGTAGGGGGAGCAAGCTCATAAACTTGTTTGATCTATTTTAATGTGCATTTCATATGTTTGCTTGCATGGCACAAGTTTTAAATTTGATATACATGCTTGTGTGGTGTATGCAAGTAGTAGAATTGAATGATGAAATGAAAAACTAGCATGCATAGGTGGTAGTTAGATATGCCTTGCTTACTTGCTTTGCTTTCACAAGTGGTACTAGAGCCTTGCATATAATATTGATCTCATGTGGTATTTAGTTCTTGTTTTTGCATGTGGTATCTAACTCACAATGGTGCTAAGGATGGTATATTTGGTGCACTCCAATTGGTATCACACTTCAAAAGTCCATCTCTTATACCTTAGCATCATTTGGTAGACATTACTCTCCCACAACTCAAATCCATGCATATGTGCAAGCTTCAATCCAAACTCTTAGCACATATGTAGGGGGAGCAAATGCTACCAACTCGGGTTCATGAAACTTGTCCATATCCTTTTACACATGGTAAATATGCTTAGGCAAGCAACATTGATTCAATTGAATTTCAATTCATATCTTTGTGAAAGGGTTGTCATCAATTACCAAAAAGGGGGAGATTGAAAGCTCTAGTTTGATTTTGGTGAATTAATGAAACCCTAGGTTCTAACCTACTTGCTCTAGTGATCATGAGAATAGGGAAGCACATTCCAAGTGGTGGAGCAAATGGAGATGATCATGATGAGGATGATGGTGGAGTCCATGGTGATCAAGTGCTCAGGCATGGAAAAGAAGAAAGAGAAAAACAAAAAGCTTAAGGCAAAGGTGAAACTTGATAGGAGCTTTTGTGTTTTGGTGATCGAGACACTTAGTGAGTGTGATCATATTTAGGATAGATAGCTGTACTATTAAGAGGGTAAAACTCGTCGTGAAATGCGGTTATCAAAGTCCTACTAGATGTTCTAACTCATTGCATATGCATTTAGATCTAGTGGAGTGCTAACACCCTTGAAAATGTTTGTGAAAATATGCTAACACACGTGCATAAGGTGAAACACTTGGTGGCTAGCACGTTTGATCAAGGGTGGAGAAGTTGGTGAAGAGGAGGCGCTGTTTTCACTAACTGAACTTAGGTTTTGAAGTGACTGAACTCAGTGTTCGAGCATTCGGTCAATTTTAGTGAAGCAGGCACGCTCAAGCTCTGTCTGGGTCTTGACTGGACACTACACAGTAAAAGTGATCGGATGCATAGGGCCTACATCTAGTCTGGGCTGACATACACTGACATGAGGCTGCTAGACTTAGCGCATGGCGGTAGTGTGGACCGAACGCTAGGCAGCGTCAGGTCGAGGTAGAACGGACGTGTCCGTTCAACATAAAACCTCTCTACATAGTTTCTAGAGTCGATCGTACTCCATGGGTGCTTGCGTCAAGAGAAGTGAGCGGCACGTTCGATCACAACATTGGGTGCTTGGGCGTTACTTGATCTGACATAGTGGCGATGCGTCCGGTGGCCCTTCGGATGTGTCCAGTCATCATTTACTCAAGTGCGCAATCCAGTTGACCGTTGGAGATCAATGAATGATGTTGAACGCACTACTAGAAACTACGAGTTTCCCTAGAGTTCAAATTCCTAGGGAAAAGCCTTAAAACCATAGGGAACCTGATCCCCTACCGTATTTCATAGGGAAACAGTCCTAGGGAACATGTTTACGAGAAATAGGAAGGTGCCCTACAGTTTGTCTGGGAACCGTAGGGGATTCTAGTTTCCCTAGGAAAAAGGCTCCCTAGGGAACCTGCTGCGCATGCTGACACAAGAACACAAAACCAACGTGTAAAGTTTGTCCCTAGAACTTAAGTTCCCTAGGAAACTGATCTGTAGGGAAATAAATCTGGCATGGCACCATATTTGACCTCAAATAATTCTAATGATTTCATATACAAAATTTAAATTTGAACACGTTGACAACCATCAGCAATAATTTAATGCATTCAGCTCAAATAGTGCATTATCACATTACAATTATGGTGCTCACTGATAATAGCTGTCCATCTAACAGTTAATCACTAACTCAAATGGAGTTGTCTAATCCATGCTAGTTTTGGCAACAGAATATAGGTGCCATGTTTTGGTGACAAAAGATAAGTGCCATGTTTTAGCAGCATAAGTTTTCAGAAAAATGGAAACTCGTCGGTCGGAGGAGAGTAGTTGCCACCACCGCTTGTAGTTCCTGCATTTTCATGGCCACGGAATCTTCCTTGAGCAATCCTACTCAATGTTTCTTCAGGACTTTCTATCCCAGCACAAGAGCCACCAGTACAAGCCTATTCAATTGAACAAATGGGATTTTATTAAATATAAGTGGAAACTTCATGGTAAACGCTATGCCAAAAAATAGGTTCAAAGATAGCATTTGAAAATAGGTCTCACAAGACTAGCCGAGATGTGTACAACAGTTAACATTAATAAATAAAAGATGGAAGCACACCATGTAATGGAAATTGGAAATCAAGATGCTAATGCTATGGCAGACATGTATTTTTGCTAGAAGAACTGCACTCATTTGCAGCTACAGCTACTGTGCACGTGAGAGAGACAAGAACAATGGATAGAAGGCAAATGGTGCAGCAGCAGCCCTACAAATAACTGCAGTCAAACATATAGTATAGTAATACGCCAATGCAGGGCAAATGTAGCAGCTACAGCCCTACAAATAACTGCAGTTGCAGCCCTTCAAACCAGCAATTATACAAAGACAACACACAAAAATAGTACAATTAGACTTACATCATTAGGAGATGGATTTGAAGATGGTACATCGGCATACATAGGAGGCACAGGTGGTGGAGGGATGGGAGCAGGAACAGATGTGACAGGTAAACCATTTACCTCAGCAACTCTCTACAGTTCAATAATCAAATGTATATGTATACTGATTAACATGTAACTCAAGTGGCAATAAGATGGATAGAAAAAGGATGCATGTGAGACGTCACCTCCATAAATTTTTGCATGCTCTCAGTGTAAGCATGTACCATTGTACTCCACGCCGACACATTTTGGGCATATTCCTTGGCCACACGACCATCATGAGCTTCCCTTCTTAATCGCTCATCTTCCTCTTGGCGTTGACGCCTAGCAGCCATTGCAGATTCACGACTTCTCCTTAAGTCAGGGAGGACTTCTTTGTCATTGACCATCCCATTAAATGTAGCCCATTTTCCATGTGGGCGGCCACAAGAGCATTCATAAAGAGCTCTAACATCAACCGGCGAGTGCAACCAATCAAAATCTGGTCCATTTAGTTCCATGGCCTTAGCTTTGTATTTCTCCTGCCACATAAATAAAATAATGTGTGGGCATTTGACAAAGAAGTAAAAGAGAGATCAGCAATTCATATGTACAGAAACCTACTAAAATCGAGCTAAATTCATATGAACAGCCAGCAATTCATATGTATAGAAGCAATTCATATGTACTGAAACCATACTATTAAAATCTGGCTAAAACTGGTTAAAATTCTTGTTGTACAGAATCCATGTACCATACTAGGAACAAGCAGGAACAAGCAGCTATGACAAGTAGAAACAAGCAGCTATGAGAAGTAGGAACAAGCACTACAGCTTGCAACAATAAGCTGCTGCCAGCATTCAGCATTAACTGTAGTGTTCTATATGAGCTAGTAGCTGCAAATGCTTATAATCCTAAGCTCCAAAAAGAGAGAAGGTATATCACAATTTCCATTTTACTTTCCATTGTCACAATACTGCACTTACCAAGCATGCAGTTGCCTCTTCTGTGTTGAGTGAAGTAATATCTTCAGGATTTGAACCTCTATGAGTATGGACCCATGCCTCTATCTCACATACTTGTCTTCCTAATTTCTTTGACTACAATAATAACAAGAATCTGAAATTAATTGTTACTGCAAAAAAGTTAACAACAAAATTTTAGTAATTGGACACTAACCAATTTCTGTCTTATTATTGCAATAGAGTTGGACCCTCCTTTGTGTGGTTTAAACTTATGGCTGTAGCGATTGGCATGGTTTTTCTCCGATCTGTCCTTGAATTTTGGACCGCTCCACTCCAGGGCCAGAACATCCCAACAAGCTTCTTTACACCAAGTTGGGCATCGTGCAGCATACTCCTCCCGCTTCAAATAGAACTGTCCAGCAAGCTTGTCACAAATAGTTCTTTTCTCCACTTCGCGAAAATGTTCCATTGTTGCAGTGATTCTTGCATAATATAGGATGCTCCCTAGGAGCACTGAGCAGCAAGCTCCAACATGTTCTTTTGATTCTACTTCTTTGGCTGGATTGAATCTAAATCTTTGCTGCAAAATTAGTAATTATAAGCACAACATGAACATACCATTAGTAAGGAACAGCAGTGATACATTTGTACAGAACTAGAGCTAAGTTGCAGAATTTACCCAAAAGCCTTCACAAACAGCGGCAGCAGCTGTTGTTGCTTCATAATGTTTCCATTTTGATGCAACCACAGTCTTGCCTTTGTACTCAACCAAACCAGGATGGTAGGTCTTTAGTAGACATGTCAACACGCTTGCCGGAGTCCTTCCCTCCCCTCCAGTCCAGTGCCTTTATATATTAGTAGACATGTCAACACACGTCATATGAGTTCACATTTGCATGAAAATCACAATGTAAATTTGATAAACTCACGATTTTCCTTGTGGCTCAATCAATGGGCGATCTTGCTCATTAGGGATAGTTGGGGGAAGATCTGCACAGCCTCACAAGTGTCCTAGACTTTGCTCACTTGCTGCAGAAGATTCAGCAGGTTCATTATGACTTGAAGTTGTATTCTCTCTAGCAACAGAACCGGTGGTAGACCGACTACGTGTCCCACGATGATGGATTGTCATCACTGTAAAAATGAAATATGTTACAAAGAGCAATACGGAAATGGTAATGAAACATATATAAAATAATGGAGAATAATGTGAAATCAACAAAATATACAAAGAGCACTACCTAATATTACTCCGCACCTAAAAGTCATCAGGATCAGGGTATGTGAAATCAACAAAATATTCTGGATTATATGCTACTTGCTCTTCAATTGGAGGAACATTCTCTCCAATCACAACATTTCGTTGTTTGACTAGCATAGAAATTTCATTTGGGTCATTAATCTCATCAAAGCCATCACTTATTGTCATATTGTCTAAACCTATTCCAATGTCAATGACAAATTCTCCCTCTAGACCATCTTCCTGGAAGGTATCTACACATGGTGGGTCTTCATCATTGTATTCATCCATTGAAGGAATGGATAGGTTCACAACCGGGCTGACCTTGTGTGCAACCCACCACCCATTGAGGTTCAGATCAGATTTACATGGATATGGATGATAATAAACCTGCTTCACTTGGTTAGCAAGAACAAAAGGCTCATTTGCTGGATTACATGATTCATGGGCAACTTCTACTAGTCCAAGTCTATCCAAGTGCCTCACTCCATTAGTTGGGTGGAACCAATGACACTCAAATAAAACAAGGCTGAAATCACTACCACCATCAAACTTTAACTCAATAATGTCTTTGATAATACTGTAATACTCAAGCTCATTGTTGCTACCATCATCATCACCAACAGCAAGCACTCCCGTGTTGGTGGTAGTTAGGTTCCCTCTAGATTTTTTATACTTTTCAGATCTAAATCTGTACCCATTAACTTCATAAATATCATATGACTTGACTTTGAGGCCACATCCACGTGATAAACGACGCAATTCACTAGGTATGCTTGCATCCATGTCACACTGCAATATTACAATTAAAAATTAAAGTGTATCCAGATTATACATTACTGTATAAAACTACACAGGAATTGGTCAATTAGCTAGTACCATGTTTCTAAACCATTCAAGCAAATTTGGTTTGCCATGGCCAGCCCCATTAATCCTTAAATTGTCCAATTGTCTCTGGCTTGGTGGTCTTGCCCGGCTCCATTGTTCCCGTTCAAATTTTCTATGGGACACAAAAACATGAATTATTGTAATGATAAATGTTATTAGCTGGTTTATTAAGTTGGTGCACTCACTCAACATATTCATCCATTTCAGTCAAGTTTGTGAATATATAAATCATTGCTGCCTTATACTCTTCAACAGTTAGAAACCTTGTTGTTCCTCTACCACTCTTCCATCCACGCACTTGGAACAAACTAAGAGTAGAATCAGATGGATCAGCATTATGAGCATAACGTTGTGGCCGATTTCGGGAGCTAGATATGAGATCAGGTAAGTATAATGATGTTAAGTTAGTGATCTCCTCAACAAGGCATCCTTCCACTATTGATGCTTCAACATGAGCCTTGTTACGAACTTTTGCCCTCACCTTTTTTAACAACCTACAACAGTTTTAGTTACTATTAGTTCTTTGAATATAATAGCCAAATGGAAAAGAACAGAAGTCCTAAATGTATACCTCTCAACTCCATACATCCATGTGTACTTTACAGGCCCCCCTACCCTAACTTGATATGGGAGGTGCACCATTATATGCTCCATTGAATTGAAGAAACCAGGTGGAAAGATTTTCTCCATTTTACAAAGTAAAACAGGTATGTTTGCTTCAAGTTGACGTATCTGGGCACGATCAACCTCCTTTGCACAAAGCACTCTAAAAAAGTAACTCACTTCAGCAAGGACCTCCCATATCTCATTCTTGACATAACCTCGCATCATCACAGCTAGCAAACGCTCAATGAAGATATGGAAGTCATGACTTTTGAGGCCATTAATTTTTAGAGTGTCCATGTTGACCCCTCGCCTTAGGTTTGATGCATAACCATCAGGGAATTTGATGTCCTTAAACCACTGCAAAACCTCCTTCTTCTGGGGTCTATTTAGGGAAAAGGGTGCTCTAGGCCTATCCCACAAGCCATTTGGCTTCTCAACAAGGTTGAGATGTCTCCTATTGCACATCAAGGCTTGGTCGAGTCTAGCCTTGTTATTATCCTTGGTCTTGTCAGCCATGTCAAGACATGTAGCAAAAATAGCTTCAGCTACATTTTTTTCAGTATGCATAGCATCAATGTGATGTGGACGCATAAGTAGAGGGAAATATGGCAATTCCCATAGAAATGGGATGTGAGTCCAATTGTGGACAGTACCACAACCTTCAAATGATTTCTCTTTGACTTCATTCATGTATGCTAGCACCTCTTGCCCTGTTAACCGATGTGGAGGCGTGTCATACACTGCTACGCCCTTCCTAAATGCATTCTTCTGGTCCCTGAAACTATGGTCAGCTGGCAAGAACCTTCTATGGCAATCAAACCAACTGTACTTGTGCCCATTTGGTAGCCAAGTGCTGTCCACATCTGCCATACAATCAAAACAGGCCAAACCACCGTGTGTTGACCATCCAGAGAACATACCCAATCTAGGATAGTCATGGATGGAAGTATGATATGCAACCTTCATTTGAAAATTTTGCTTTGAAAAGCTATCATAGGTGAGAACTCCTGGCCAAGCTTCCTTGATCTCATCAACAAGTGGCCGCATGAAGACATTCATATTCTTGCCAGGATGCTCCGGTCCAGGAATCACTAAACTAAGAAATATATTTTCCTCCTTCATACAAAGAGCTGGAGGTAAGTTCAGAGGAATTGAAAAAACTGGCCAGCAAGAATATTGAGCTTTTCCATAGCCAAATGGGTTGAAGCCATCTGTTGCCAAAGCAATCCGAACATTCCTCGGGTCCATTGCAAACTTTGGGCAAGATGTATTGAAATGTGTCCATGCCTCAGCATCAGAAGGATGCACCATAACATTTGGGTTGGCTCGCCTACCCTCCTTGTGCCACCGCATGTGCTTTGCAGTGTTTGGCTCCATGAACAACCGCTGCAACCTTGGTATGAGTGGGAGATATCGTAGAACCTTACGTGGTATGGGTTTTCATTTCTGCCCTTGGTGTGCTGGTTCAGTAACTACATATCTACTCTCCCCACAGAAATCACATTTATCCTTGTTCTTATCTTCTTTGTAGTATATCATGCAATTGTTTGTACAAGCATCTATCTTGATGTAAGGCATTTTTAGACCACGAAGAAGACACTGGCACTCATACAAAGATTTTGGCATCTTATGGTTCTGAGGCAGTACATCACCAAACAAATCCAATAATTTATTAATGCATTCTACGGGGAGATTGTATTGTGACTTAACTGCCATCAAGCGTGCTACAGCAGTTTGCAGTGCAACACTAGTGTAGCTATGGAGCGGCTCTTTTGAAGCTTCTAACAAAGCATAGAATGCCTTAGCATCAGCTATTGGTTCATGCTCTACACTATCTGTTTGCATTGCATCACCCCAATCAGCTAACATTTGATCTAAACCATCGGCAGTATCGTACGCATAATCCATTGTAGGCTGACTAATAGGCCACTGACCATGTTCAGTCCATGTAAAATAGCCAGGCATAAACCCTCTTTTACACAAATGCATGCTCATGACGTCTCTTCTCCGTGTAACTCTATTGCGACAATCTGAACACGGACACACTACTCCAAGTTTTTCAGAATTAGAAACCGAATTGAAAGCCTGGTCTAGGAAAGCATTTGTATTTCGCACCCAATCCGAGGAATGACGACCATTGTCATTCCAGCCATCATACATCCAACTACGATCTTCTACTGACATGGCTATTGTTGTGACAATGAACTGAAACAGAAAAATTTGCAAGTAACTCACATGATTTAGTGCATGTATTCTAAAACTAATAGACAAACAAGTTTATATAGAACATATACTGATTATTACTAGTAACAAAATTTCTAGACTGCATCAGATGAGTCACAATATTGACTATTCTCTGAACCCAGTAGACAACTCACTTAAAAAAGAATATTCACCTAATAGATTGCAACACCAAAATTATCATAGTGCTAAGCTTCTTAGTTTCTAATTTTTTAGAAATGAACAGACCGTATAAAATATTTTAGACATGCCAATTCTGCTAACAATACAAAAAAGCAGCAAGAAAAGGAAATTTTCCTTCTCACCTTAAATCCTTTGTTCAAGAGTGACAAGCAGACTGTGAAGCCTTCTTTCTACAGATGTGGTGCCTTCCTTCTTCACAATAGAGCTCCGGGCAACACCGCCCCTACTCCTTGACTCCTCCTTGGCTCCAGGCGACCAAGCAGTAGAAGGGTGCCTCCACTATGGAATGGGAAGACTGAATATAATACATCAATATCAATTCTTTGTGAATCTTCTTACTGCTGTCCACACAAGAATGCACTAGAAATCCCTAGAAAATACCTTACCTCTGTCAATCCATCCTTTGCTTCCACAGATCTAAACAGTAGGACATGGAGGGAGGGAATGGGAGGCAGCAGATCGAGAATGGGTGATTGGAGTGAAAGCTTGGGATGGGGATTGGGGAGGGCTTAAGGTGGAGATGTGAGGGGGCAGCAGGGTGCAGAGTAGGGGGCTTTGGGAGGGCAGCAGGTTGGGGAGGGCGGACGGTGGCTTGGGAAGGGCGGCGGCTTGGGGAGGGAGGCAGCTCGAGGGAGGGTGCGGGTTGGGGGAGGCCGGCGTCCTGGGGAAGGGCGGCGGCCGAGCGCCGGGCGCCGGGCAGGCAGGCAGGCCCGCGCTGGGCAACGCTGGCGGGCAGGCAGCCGCGCGCTGGGCGGCCCAGGTGGGCAGGCAGGCCCGCGCTAGGCGGCGCTGGCGGACAGGCGGCCACGCGCTGGGCGGCTCTGGCGGGCAGGCGGCCGCGCGCTGGGTAGCGTAGGCGGGTAGGCGGCCGCACGCTGGGCGGCGCAGGTGTAACAGAACCGACCAATTATACGAAATTAAGTAAGAAAATCATCCGCCAGAGCAGACGATTTAGCAAACTTAAGCCCGTATAACCCGGTAGTCCGTGAAATCATGAAGGATTTCAAACCAACTCATGTCCCAGCCATGATCGTAATAAGTTTAGCGGTCACCAATCACATATTACATAAAAGTTTGCATAACAGATACATCAGAGTTTAAACATAGTTATTACAAAACAAGTTCGAATAAAAGTAGCGGAAGTCATTTGTTTAAAACCACGCACACTCACACGGAGTTCAAATATAGTGCCAGCGAATGATCATCTCCAACAAAAGCATCAGATGAGACGTAAGGAATGACCATGCCCATGGTCCTAAGCATCACCCATCGTAGGATACAGGCAGTTGATACAGTAGCCATAGTACATCTGCCCATCTGCAACAAGTGGGAAATAAAACCCTGAGTACGAGAAGGTACTCAGCCAGACTTACCCGACATAACCGAAAATAAATGACACCAAGGATTATGAAGGGCTTTATAGTAGGGTAGCTGACTCATTTGCAAAAGGAAGCATTTTTAGCATTTCAAGAACCTTTCTAAAAGCATTATTGCCAAATTAATTATTATTAACATGTCGACTAGATTTGCACCTATACTAGAGTAAACATGTGATTAAGCAGATAATGATAACCAATGATCATTAAGCAACTTCCATACTGTCATATTCATTATAACTGTCCAAGTGTTCCATAACAATTACTACGATGAAGTAACTCAAGTCAAGTGCTCACTATCCAGGAGCGATGGCGATTCGAATCGATTCCTAACCAGCTGGTGATTTGTTCCTTACACAAATCTCACTCACCCGCTAAAGTGAGATATTGATCACCGAGTCAACTTTCCAGGAACCTCGAGTTTGCCAGGAACCACATGTACCCGGGGGCCGACCGACTGCACTTTGGCCTTATCATCCCGCCCCCGTGTCCTACCACACCTGCTTCGGCACAGTGCGCTGCGGGCAAATTACTCGGCCCGAAAAATCTCCCAGCTTCGCGGTCGGAAGGTACTTTATCCGGCCAGCTAAATGTAAGGCATGCGTTCAACATGACTCGAGGCCCAACAACGGCCGGTCCTTAATCGACACAGACGGAAAACACTACAGTCCAAAACACTGCAAGTCTCCGTCCGGTCTCAACTTCATTTAACACTTAGTTATACCATGACTTCATAGTCATCCAAGCAGATCCAGGTAACCACCTATAGCTCGCAGGTGACAGGAAATCACCCGACTTCTACCGGTCTAAGCCAGCTAAGCATTGACTCGACTGCGGATACCAGGGTAACAAGGATATAGTATAACAAAGGTAAGCAAGGTATAATGCAGCAACGGTTGCAAACAACTCCTGAACGTAATGCATCAATTAAAGTAAAGCATTTAATTAAATCTTTGCAAACCGGGAGAAAAATGCTCCGGGGCTTGCCTCTCTCGAAGGAGCTCGGGCGGTGATCGGGGCACTCCGGAAGTTCCTCAACGTCCTCCTCTTCGGCTTCCGGCACTTCCTGCTGCTGCACCTCGAACTGCTCCTCGGACTCCTCGGGAATGACGACTGGGTTCTCGGTTTGCGATCCTGTATGATGCAATGCGCGTAAGGGATTATGCAAACGGTGCATCGAAGGAGATGCATGCAATGGATATGTTGAAATGCAAGGTAGTCAACATCATCTAAGAACTATACTACAAGCACATGTCATCTACTGCATTCTCTTCTACTACTAAGATGTTAAGTTAACCTATCTTATGAAATGCTTCAAAGATACACCAAAGCTTTACTAATTTCTTAATCACACTTAAAGCAACACTTGCTTAAACCCTAATTAATAATAGGTTTGAATAGCAACCTATATTTCTGATGCTCCTAAAATTCTGAGAAAATTACAGTAGCATAATACTACCCTAAACAGACTACCATAAAAATTTCATGGCATTTGGATAAGTAAACTATCCTACACAAAAATGACAAGCTATAGCATAAAAATGAGCATGAAATTACTTTGTACTATGAAAAGTGTCAAACAACAGAATTAGTATTTTTCCTAGATTCTAAACAGTAAATAATCACTATACAAAAATTACCACATGCATGTTTTATACAAATTTTGCTCTCTAGCAAAAATAACAAAAATCAGCCATTTAAGGTACTTGAACTACACCTCAAAATTTTCCCACAGCACATATATGAAACATATTTTCCTAGGAAGTACATGACATAATAAGATTAACAAACTTGGAATCATATTTTTCTGAAGAATATAGATTTTTTCTACACATTTTTCAAGTTATCAGCAATATTTATGATTAAATAAAATCCTACAGAAAAGTATATCAAAAATGACATGCACTATTTTTCCCAAGTAGATCTGGTGATAAGGAACCTAGCAAAATTTGTTTTAACAAATTTGGAGCAAGTTTGACCATCCAAATATTTTTCAAACCATTTCATATTTCAAATAATAAAGAATAATGAAAATCAATTCTTTAAAACTCTACTGGGCCGGCCCGAAGGAAATAGCTGGCCCACGGCCATCACCGGCCTGCGCGGCCCAAGCGCGAGGGAAGGAAGACGGCCCACAGCGCGTCAACCCCGGCCTGGCTCGGCCTGGCCAGCCGAGGCAGAGCGCCTTGCCGGAGCGCGCGCTGGCGCGACGGCGGGGCTCGGCCAGCGGCCGGCGGCCGTCTCCGGCCATGGCAGCGCCAGCGAGCGAGCGCAGGAGACGTGCGAGGAGAAGGCGAGCTCGGTAGAGTAGCTAGGCGAGGCTGGAGGGGAGAAGGAAGACGGGTTCCATGGCGGCCGAGCACAGCGGCGCCATGGCCGTCGGCGGCGAGACGCGGGGAGGCCCGACCTGTGCTCGGAAGGCGGAGTAAGCTCGAGCGCGACCTCAAGGAAGGCGAGGCGGAGCTGCGGGCGCGACGAATTGGAGAATGGCGTGGTGGTGCGGGAGTTGACGCCGGCGGAGCTCGGGCGCGGCGAGGGCGGAGCTCAGGGCTCGCGGCTCGGGAGGAGAAGGAGAGGAAGTGCGGGCGTGAGTGAGCGAGCGCGTGCGACTGGCAGCAGGGCGCGCTCCTCTTCAAGCCCGCCAGCACGCTGCGTGGTCAGAGCTAGCCGGGCGCGTGGCGGACACGCGGCGGGCGTCGCCTGACGCGGTCAGGACGTGGCGCGGCGACGGGCACGGCGCGCGGGAGAAGAAGGCGCGGCGCGCGGAGGCAGGCCGGGCTGGCGCGGCGTGGGGCTGGGCCGAGGCGAGGTGCGCGCGGGGGCTTCGCTGGGCCGGCTTGCGGGGCTGGGCCGGAAAGGAGGCGGCGGCCCGCGAAAACAGAAACATTCTTTTCAATTTCCATTTTCAATAAATTTTCAAATAACAGTTTTCAAATATTATTTTGAGCAAGAAAATGACCTCTTTTGAAAATGCACCAAAAATGAAAGTTGCTTAGAATTTAATTCCCTACAACTTTGCTTTTATGACCAAAGCCCAATTCTATCTAGATTTTGAATTATAAAATCAAAGTCAATTTTAATTCAAAACCCTCATTTTGGAGAATTATTTTGAAAGCAAAATTTTGAATTACTTTGAATACAAACATTGCTCCAAAAATTGAACTAATTATTGCTAGCTGATTTACAATAGCAGCCAAACATGTTTTACTAACCTAGCAAGAAAATTTCAGGGCAAAACAATTCTAATAAGTGTATGCATCATTTACTTTTCACAAACATGTTTCGTATGTTTCGAAGTAATGTTTCAGTTGTTATATGCAAGATTACGCATGTATGAATAGGATGCTTGATGATGCACGATATGTATGATTAGCAATGCCTAAATGTAGGCATAACACCGGGGTGTTACAGCCCTCCCCCCTTATAAAAATCTCGTCCCAAGATTTGGGTTACGAACCATTTGTTATAAAATTCTTCATAAGCTTTTTGTAGATACTCTCCTGTTTCCCAAGTTGCATCTCCCTCATCATGATGATTCCACTGTATCTTGTATGTTTTCACCACACTATTCCGAGTAGCACGTTCCTTAGTGTCTAACACCCGGACTGGTTGTTCACGATACACCAAATCTGATTTGAGTTGGATACCTCGAGGTTCTATTCTTTCCTCCGGAACACGCAAACATTTCTTGAGATGTGATACATGGAAAACTGGGAAGACTGTACTCATTGTCTCAGGTAACTCTAACTTGTAGGCTACCGGACCTCTTTGTTCCAAGATCTTGTATGGTCCTACGAATCTCGCAGCAAGCTTTCTTCGGATTCCAAACCTTTTCTTCTTCATTGGTGTGACTTTCAGATAAACATAGTCACCAACTTCAAACACAAGGGGTCTCCTTCTTTTGTCTGCATAGCTTTTCTGACGTGATTGGGCAGCTTTCATATTCTGCTGAATAATATGAACTTTCTTCTTGGCTTCTTCTACAAAGTCAATGCCATAGTACCTTCTATCTCCAGGTTCGACCCAATTCAATGGTGTTCTACATTTTCGGCCATATAAAGCTTCGAATGGGGCCATCTTGATGCTTTCTTGATAGCTATTATTATAAGAAAACTCAGCTAATGGTAACCATGACTCCCATGATCCCTTGGAAGACAATACACAGGCTCTCAACATATCCTCCAAAACAGCATTTACTCGTTCAGTCTGACCATCTGTCTGAGGATGATAAGCGGTACTGCGAATTAAACTAGTTCCTAAGCCTTTGTGTAAATGTTCCCAAAAATGAGCCGTGAACTGTGAGCCTCTATCAGATATTATGGTCTTTGGTATACCATGCAACCTCACAATTTCTGCGATATACTTCTCGGCATATTGAGGTGGTCGATAATCTGTTTTGACCGGCAAGAAATGAGCGGTCTTGGTAAGACGATCCACAATTACCCAAATTGAATCATGTCCTTTTTGAGTAGTGGGCAAACCCGTGATAAAATCCATACTGATATCGTCCCACTTCCAACTAGGGACTGATAAAGGTTGCAACATACCGGCAGGTTTCATGTCAATTGCTTTCACTCGACAACATGTGTCACATCTGACAACATATGCTGTAATTTCTTTCTTCATTTTGGTCCACCAATATCGAGATCTTAGTTCTTGATACATCTTACTACTTCCAGGATGGATAGATAACTTAGAAAGGTGAGCTTCATCCATGAGTTTATTCCTAAGCTCTCAATCCTTGGGAACCACAAGACGGTTGTCAAACCACAACACGCCCTGTTCATCCACTTTAAAGTGTTGAGACGGCTTTTCTTTTATTTTCTCTTTGATGTGGAATATCCCCTTGTCAGTTTTCTGACCTTCTATTATCTTACTCTCCAAAGAGCAACTAATCTGAATACTATTTAACACAACAGTATGCATTAGATCGAATCCATCTTCAAGTAATGGCTGCACAGTCAAGTAATGTGACTTCCTGCTCAAAGCATCTGCCACTACATTGGCTTTACCAGGATGATATTGCACATTCAAGTTGTAATCTTTGATCAATTCCAACCATCTACGTTGTCTCATGTTTAGCTCTGGTTGGGTAAAGATATACTTAAGACTCTTGTGATCCGTGAAAATATTGCACACATTACCAAGTAGGTAATGTCTCCAAATTTTTAGGGCGTGCACAACTGCAGCAAGTTCAAGATCATGTGTTGGATAGTTGACCTCGTGCTTTCTCAATTGACGGGATGCATAAGCTATGACTCTCCTTTCTTGCATAAGTACACAGCCTAATCCAGTTTTCGATGCGTCGCAAAACACATCAAATGGTTTTTCAATATCTGGTTGTGCTAGAACAGGAGCAGTGGTCAACAGTTTCCGCAAAGCGTGGAAAGCTGCTTCACACTCTTCTGTCCACACAAATTTATGATCCTTCTGAAGGAGGCTTGTCATCGGTTTTGGTGCCCTGGTTCAATGCCAGAAACTCTCCCAACTTCATTTCGGTCAGCCCTGGTGGAATATAGACTCCACGGAAAGCCTCAGCAAACTCTCTCCAAGAAATCTGAGCATTTGGAGGGAAGGTGGTGCGATGGTGCTTCCACCACATTCCCGCCGGTCCCTGCAATTGAAGTGCAGCATACTCTGTTTTCAGAACCTCAGTCATCCTTAACACATGGAATTTATCTTCCATCGTGTTGATCCATTCCTCAGCATCGAGTGGCTCTGTTGCTTCCTTGAATACGGGTGGCCTGGTGTCCATGAAATCTTTGAAGCTGCTATATTGGTTTACTCCCATGCCACCACCTTGATTGTTACCACGTTGAACGTTGTTGGCGATGGTGCGCAGAAAATCCTCCATATTCTTCTGAGATTGTTCTGCGTTGCGCTGACTTCCGAGCAGCTGTGCGAAGAACATCTCGGGGGTAAACGGGGGAGGAGGTGGCAAATGCGGTTCATGGGGAGGCTCATTGTTGTTGATGGGGTTTCCACTACCACCAGTCCCCGCACCGTTAGCACCGGGCTCAGCGGCTTCATACGTGGTTCGGCGAGTGTTTGTCATCTGCATATTTCAGCAACAAGTAACGATTGAGTGAAGCTGTAATAATTGCGAGTGAAGGAAAAATTATGCCGTACTGAATTTACTAGAGAGAATAAATTCATACAATAAAACAGAGGCACAACAATCGCATCCCAATTAAAACAACAGCACTTAATCAAATTACTCCAACGGCAAACATCGCGTCCATACAATCACATTGCCAGCATACATACACTGGACTTTTTATGCGTTCAGATATCGCATTTGAAATTCAAGTTCCAACCACATGCCAAGTCTCATACGTTCGAAACAACATACGATGGATTACATGCCAACAAAAGAAAGGTCATCGCAACAGGACCTAGATACTAGCGCAAAGCAACTAGCCTACTCCTCGGGGCTATCGTCGGGATCGGAGACGTCACCATCGCCTCCAGGTGAAACTACAGGCTCACCCTGGTCGTCGTCGTCGATGTCCATGCCAGCGGCATTCGGTGGAGCATATGGGCCAACCCCATTGTAGAGCGCGTGAAACTCCTCGTGCAGGTTGCCGTTGTATTCCTCTAACTCATCGACTCTCTGCAGCAGAAGGTTTCTTGCGTTCCAGGCTTCATTCCTTTCCTGAACCAACTGTCCAATCATGCGGTCTGCATTGTTGTTGGCTTGAGTCAACGTATGCACTCGCTGCATAGCTCTATCACCTCTCTCAACCGCCTGATCTCGCTGTAAGTTCATATCAGCCAATTGCTCCTGCAAGCTAGCTATGGCTCGTGCCTGTCTCTTCTTCTGCTTCTTCCCTTTGAGCTTATCCTCACTACGCAAGCCAGTCAAAGTCCAGTAGGTACTCTCGAGACCCTCATATGCTCTAATGGCGGCGAACATAGCACTCATCGCCTGGTTGTCGCTAGCCTGTCCTTCAGCTGGACCTCTGACCAATGCACTTCCTTGAGGCTGAACCCAAATGGCATCACGAGGATCACCCCTAGGAAAAGTACCAGCTAGAGCTGCTGCAAGCTCATTAGGAAATCTGCTCATAATGTCCCTAATGACACGGAAGGCTGCTCCCTCTGCACCCTCAGCTGGAGTGCGACCCTCAAACTCCAAATGCCAACCATCCCAATCTGGAGCATCACCGAGAGCAGGAACCGTGATCTCCACCACTACAAGTCCATCATCTGCCAACTGGCTCTCATTCCAAGAGTACACTGGCTCTTGACCCTCTGGGTACCCCACATCATGGAGCACTCTCCAAAGCAAGGTCGGCATGCCAAACTCGCTCAAGAAGGTGTCCGTGGTGCGGTGCTCCCTCAGGGCCAACGGACGTCGGGGTGCTCTTCCTCCGGTGGACTTACGGGCGGTCTGCTTCGTGCGGGCCATCTGTAGCAAAAGTTCTTTTATTATCCTGGGGAAACATATTTTAGGTGATACACTTTTATCAAAATGAGATAATCAATTTATAAGGGGAGGTATGCATGGGATGAATGAGATGCACAAGTAACATGATGTATGTATGGGTCGTACGTTCTCACAAACTTAGGAAATAAATAATTTCTAACGACTAATTCGGTGGCATACAACGATCTCTCAATACGTAGCTAATACGTTCTACACGATAGCGTTGTTATGTACCTGCAGAAAATTCATTTCAGCCCAATTCCCAATGAATGCATAAAAGCAGTAAAGTTTTATCTACACGCTCTACACGAATCCCCCGATACGTGTACAACGGTAGTAACTACCCGAACCATCGTCCTATTGACGGCATCGCCTCCACCGACGGAAGACCCATACATGAGATACCTTTGTAAAACATGCGTAGAACACATAATTACTTCAGCATCATATAAGCATTCACCCTAGATCGGCGGTGTATCCGATCATGCTCTCACAACTCACACTTACCGAGGCGTAGAGGCAATTGATCCATTCATTACCACTCAAACAAGTGGCACTCATACAATAGCACGCCGTATGAGCGACGAAAGAGAAATATGATGCAAGAACCCCAGTCAGTACTTAATTAAGCCACCTAAAGTCCTTAACTGGGCATAAAGGATATGATCACTGGCACACTTTATAGTTTTAAAATCACGTTTTTCAAATGCCTTTTTGTTTTAAATACACTTGTGAACAGTAACACGCTAAACCATGCTCTGATACCAGCTGTAACAGAACCGACCAATTATACGAAATTAAGTAAGAAAATCATCCGCCAGAGCAGACGATTTAGCAAACTTAAGCCCGTATAACCCGGTAGTCCGTGAAATCACGAAGGATTTCAAACCAACTCATGTCCCAGCCATGATCGTAATAAGTTTAGCGGTCACCAATCACATATTACATAAAAGTTTGCATAACAGATACATCAGAGTTTAAACATAGTTATTACAAAACAAGTTCGAATAAAAGTAGCGGAAGTCATTTGTTTAAAACCACGCACACTCACACGGAGTTCAAATATAGTGCCAGCGAATGATCATCTCCAACAAAAGCATCAGATGAGACGTAAGGAATGACCATGCCCATGGTCCTAAGCATCACCCATCGCAGGATACAGGCAGTTGATACAGTAGCCATAGTACATCTGCCCATCTGCAACAAGTGGGAAATAAAACCCTGAGTACGAGAAGGTACTCAGCCAGACTTACCCGACATAACCGAAAATAAATGACACCAAGGATTATGAAGGGCTTTATAGTAGGGTAGCTGACTCATTTGCAAAAGGAAGCATTTTTAGCATTTCAAGAACCTTTCTAAAAGCATTATTGCCAAATTAATTATTATTAACCTGTCGACTAGATTTGCACCTATACTAGAGTAAACATGTGATTAAGCAGATAATGATAACCAATGATCATTAAGCAACTTCCATACTGTCATATTCATTATAACTGTCCAAGTGTTCCATAACAATTACTACGATGAAGTAACTCAAGTCAAGTGCTCACTATCCAGGAGCGATGGCGATTCGAATCGATTCCTAACCAGCTGGTGATTTGTTCCTTACACAAATCTCACTCACCCGCTAAAGTGAGATATTGATCACCGAGTCAACTTTCCAGGAACCTCGAGTTTGCCAGGAACCACATGTACCCGGGGGCCGACCGACTGCACTTTGGCCTTATCATCCCGCACCCGTGTCCTACCACACCTGCTTCGGCACAGTGCGCTGCGGGCAAATTACTCGGCCCGAAAAATCTCCCAGCTTCGTGGTCGGAAGGTACTTTATTCGGCCAGCTAAATGTAAGGCATGCGTTCAACATGACTCGAGGCCCAACAACGGCCGGTCCTTAATCGACACAGACGGAAAACACTACAGTCCAAAACACTGCAAGTCTCCGTCCGGTCTCAACTTCATTTAACACTTAGTTATACCATGACTTCATAGTCATCCAAGCAGATCCAGGTAACCACCTATAGCTCGCAGGTGATAGGAAATCACCCGACTTCTACCGGTCTAAGCCAGCTAAGCATTGACTCGACTGCGGATACCAGGGTAACAAGGATATAGTATAACAAAGGTAAGCAAGGTATAATGCAGCAACGGTTGCAAACAACTCCTGAACGTAATGCATCAATTAAAGTAAAGCATTTAATTAAATCTTTGCAAACCGGGAGAAAAATGCTCCGGGGCTTGCCTCTCTCGAAGGAGCTCGGGCGGTGATCGGGGCACTCCGGAAGTTCCTCAACGTCCTCCTCTTCGGCTTCCGGCACTTCCTGCTGCTGCACCTCGAACTGCTCCTCGGACTCCTCGGGAATGACGACTGGGTTCTCGGTTTGCGATCCTGTATGATGCAATGCGCGTAAGGGATTATGCAAACGGTGCATCGAAGGAGATGCATGCAATGGATATGTTGAAATGCAAGGTAGTCAACATCATCTAAGAACTATACTACAAGCACATGTCATCTACTGCATTCTCTTCTACTACTAAGATGTTAAGTTAACCTATCTTATGAAATGCTTCAAAGATACACCAAAGCTTTACTAATTTCTTAATCACACTTAAAGCAACACTTGCTTAAACCCTAATTAATAATAGGTTTGAATAGCAACCTATATTTCTGATGCTCCTAAAATTCTGAGAAAATTACAGTAGTATAATACTACCCTAAACAGACTACCATAAAAATTTCATGGCATTTGGATAAGTAAACTATCCTACACAAAAATGACAAGCTATAGCATAAAAATGAGCATGAAATTACTTTGTACTATGAAAAGTGTCAAACAACAGAATTAGTATTTTTCCTAGATTCTAAACAGTAAATAATCACTATACAAAAATTACCACATGCATGTTTTATACAAATTTTGCTCTCTAGCAAAAATAACAAAAATCAGCCATTTAAGGTACTTGAACTACACCTCAAAATTTTCCCACAGCACATATATGAAACATATTTTTCCTAGGAAGTACATGACATAATAAGATTAACAAACTTGGAATCATATTTTTCTGAAGAATATAGATTTTTTCTACACATTTTTCAAGTTATCAGCAATATTTATGATTAAATAAAATCCTACAGAAAAGTATATCAAAAATGACATGCACTATTTTTCCCAAGTAGATCTGGTGATAAGGAACCTAGCAAAATTTGTTTTAACAAATTTGGAGCAAGTTTGACCATCCAAATATTTTTCAAACCATTTCATATTTCAAATAATAAAGAATAATGAAAATCAATTCTTTAAAACTCTACTGGGCCGGCCCGAAGGAAATAGCTAGCCCACGGCCATCACCGGCCTGCGCGGCCCAAGCGCGAGGGAAGGAAGACGGCCCACAGCGCGTCAACCCCCCCGGCCTGGCTCGGCCTGGCCAGCCGAGGCAGAGCGCCTTGCCAGAGCGCGCGCTGGCGCGACGGCGGGGCTCGGCCAGCGGCCGGCGGCCATCTCCGGCCATGGCAGCGCCAGTGAGCGAGCGCAGGAGACGTGCGAGGAGAAGGCGAGCTCGGTAGAGTAGCTAGGCGAGGCTGGAGGGGAGAAGGAAGACGGGTTCCATGGCGGCCGAGCACAGCGGCGCCATGGCCGTCGGCGGCGAGACGCGGGGAGGCCCGACCTGTGCTCGGAAGGCGGAGTAAGCTCGAGCGCGACCTCAAGGAAGGCGAGGCGGAGCTGCGGGCGCGACGAATTAGAGAATGGCGCGGTGGTGCGGGAGTTGACGCCGGTGGAGCTCGGGCGCGGCGAGGGCGGAGCTCAGGGCTCGCGGCTCGGGAGGAGAGGAGAGGAAGTGCGGGCGTGAGTGAGCGAGCGCGTGCGACTGGCAGCAGGGCGCGCTCCTCTTCAAGCCCGCCAGCGCACTGCGTGGTCAGAGCTAGCCGGGCGCGTGGCGGACACGCGGCGGGCGTCGCCTGACGCGGTCAGGACGTGGCGCGGCGACGGGCACGGCGCGCGGGAGAAGAAGGCGCGGCGCGCGGAGGCAGGCCGGGCTGGCACGGCGTGGGGCTGGGCCGAGGCGAGGCGCGCGCGGGGGCTTCGCTGGGCCGGCTTGCGGGGCTGGGCCGGAAAGGAGGCGGCGGCCCGCGAAAACAGAAACATTCTTTTCAATTTCCATTTTCAATAAATTTTCAAATAACAGTTTTCAAATATTATTTTGAGCAAGAAAATGACCTCTTTTGAAAATGCACCAAAAATGAAAGTTGCTTAGAATTTAATTCCCTACAACTTTGCTTTTATGACCAAAGCCCAATTCTATCTAGATTTTGAATTATAAAATCAAAGTCAATTTTAATTCAAAACCCTCATTTTGGAGAATTATTTTGAAATCAAAATTTTGAATTACTTTGAATACAAACATTGCTCCAAAAATTGAACTAATTATTGCTAGCTGATTTACAATAGCAGCCAAACATGTTTTACTAACCTAGCAAGAAAATTTCAGGGCAAAACAATTCTAATAAGTGTATGCATCATTTACTTTTCACAAACATGTTTCGTATGTTTCGAAGTAATGTTTCAGTTGTTATATGCAAGATTACGCATGTATGAATAGGATGCTTGATGATGCACGATATGTATGATTAGCAATGCCTAAATGCAGGCATAACACCGGGGTGTTACAGCAGGCGAGCAGGCAGCCACGTGCTGGGCAGCGTGGGCGGGCAGGCGGCCGCGTGCTAGGATGCGCTGGGGGCACGGCGCGGCGCTTCTACGATGGAGAAGACGCTCGCGCGGCGCTGTGTTTTTTTTCTTTTTTTTCCCCTTTTTTTTTGTTGTGGGCTTTGCCTTTCAGGAGGCCATTCATAAAAAAAACTAGATGGGCAGGCGGGAGAATTGGCGCCTTAGCCTGAATTGACGCGGGAGAACTGGCCTGGATTGGGCAGCGGCAGGAGAAGTGGCGCCTTCATACAGGGTTCCGATTTTTCGTTCCCTAGGATTTTATATATACCTCCTAGGGAAATCTTCCACGTAGGAGCTGGCCCAGCCAGCTGAAGGACTACAGCTCTTCTTGCTCCCGACGAAATCATGAACTTCCTAGGGAAACACTAGGTTCCCTACGGTTCCAAAAAGCAACCCTAGGGAAACATTTCATTCCCTAGAACTAATCAAAACCATAGGGAACAATAAAAACGGTAGGGAAACTCGCATTTTCCAGTAGTGACGTGGGGGACACGAGGATGGCAGCGTGTGATCAGACGCTGGGGCATCTAAGTTTGATCATTTGGACCTACGCGTCTAGTCGCCCCGTGTTGGACAATAGTGAGAGCCCAACGGCTCTATTTCTAGGGGATGCCTATATAAGGTGTTTTGCTAGCTCTATCTCACTCTCTTGGCCATTTGCATTGCCTATACTCTCTTGTGAGCCTAGCCAACAATCTCTCACTCACTTAGCTTGATTGGATCATCACTTTGGTGAGGTTGAGAGCATCCAAGTGCATTGCTTTGAGTGATTGCATCTAGAATCACCGCCCTTCTGATAGAGGATCTAGTGAGAATGTTGTTGAGCACATAGTAATAGGGCTTCAACCAGATGGTCTTGCCATTAGCCTTATGACCCTCCATGTACATATAATGATACTCTGAATTTGCAAGTTGGCGAAGGTCAGAAATCCGAGGGTGTTGCGATCCTCATGGCCAAAACCAAGAAGGCGAGAAAAGGTGATGCCATCAACCTTGTAATGCTTGCCCCCAATGGTCCAATGGATGTAGCGATTAGGAATGTCCAAATGATAGAGGCATAAAACTGACAAATGATCTCATTGTTTCATGACAAATGATCTAGAAGCACTTGGTGATTGTGTTTCGCTATGGGATTCGCTTGTTTCTCATGGTGGTTGCCACCACCTAGATGGCTTGGTGCAGCGAGGATCGTGAGCAGAGGAAGGTGATTGTCTCCGACTCCGGTCGTGGTGATTGTGAGGGGTTCTTGATCTTTCCCCGATGGAGAGCCAAAAGGTACCCTAGTGGATTGCTCGTGGTTTGTGTGATCCTCATCTTATGTTGGTTGTGCGGCACCTGGTTGTGGGTTAGGCATGTGATGCCTATTAGCGCATGAACCTCCAAGTGAGTGAATCGCCACAACGGGGACTAGCTTGTCGGCAAGCAAGTGGACCTCGGTGAAAAATCTTGTGTCATTATTGTCTCCAAGGATTTGTATTGTGAATGATTGATTGTCACTTGCCATGGTGGTATAACATCACTACCCTACTCTTGTACTTACTTTCTTAGTGTAGCTAAGCTCTTTAGTGTAATTAGTTTTGAGAGCTAGCTTGTGTTGTGTCTAGTGGTTAGTGAGGCTCTTTAGTTAGTCTTTGAGAGCTCACTAACTTAGTGGTAGTGACTTAGCCTCTTTGTGTGAATTAGAGATCATAGTGACTAGAATTATGGATAGGAGGCTTGCATTTTGAGTAGGCTAGCGCAACATTCGCTTCGCTTTATAATTATCTAACCACCTTGCTTAAGTGTTGTTGTAGAAATTTTTATAGGCTATTCACCCCCCTCTAGCCATTAGGTACTTTCAGTGTGCGCTAAGGCTCCCGGATGTTGGGTGGGTTGCCTTGAAATGGAACAAGGTGGCTCTCCCCAAACTGAATGATGCCCTGAGGAGGTGTGCAAGGACACACATCCGAGGCAATGGTGCGTGCTACCCACTTAAGTGCTTCTTCAGCTTCATCTACAGCAAGGATGACGCCAATGCTAGGAACAAACTCCCATTATTGAGCACCCACTCGAGGAGGAGGATTGGCTAGAGGAGGGGCCACTGGTGCTTGAACACCACTAGCACGAGCGGCCCTTCCATGGCCATGAGTACCACCCGCATCACATGAACAAGTAGCCATGATATGGCCCGATGGCTTGGAGGAGCCAATAGGGTCGTTGTTCTTCTTGGACCGCTTCTCTTGATGGTGGGGAGGGCTGTCATCACTACCGGAAGCCATGGCTGCGAGAAAAGCGAAAGAGAAACTAAGAACCAAGGCAAAAGAAGCAGAACGAATACCTAGAAATGGAGAAACATGGATGAAGTAGCAATCAAGTAGTCAGAAGTGCCAGCTCGAGCTAGGACTTTTGGTGGTCAGGAGTTCCGGTGTGGAGCCAGGACTTTCGACGCACTAGGTGGCCAACCCATCCATGGGGCTCCAAAACCACGCAATTATTCACACAAGGAAGATAGAGGAGGAGAGAGGGAAGAAGAATAGAGGCAAAAGACAAGGAACATTGACGTTAGGGTTAGGGCTACATGGGTAGTACCTTGAGAGGGAAGAAGAGGATGAGGAAGTGAAATCCATAGCATGAGCGACATCCACGATCAAATCGACAGCCACCACACCACTAAGAGGACTCCAAAATGTCGATGAAGACACTGGAGCCAAGGAAGGGGTGATTGGGCTACCTAGAGGGCGGAACTGCCAGGGACGAATGGTGGGAGCAGCAAAACAGGAGGTCCCAATGGAGCTAGGGCTGCTAGTAGGGCATCGATGGCCCAGCAGGGCACGGGCGGCACGGAGACAGACAGGGGTGGCGTGGGGGCGGCTATAGATGATGTGGAGAACGAGCAAGTGGGAGGGGAATGAATGGGGCAAGTGACTGGGCTAGGCCATGGTAAAGGAAGTTAACTCTAGGTCCAAACCGCGCGGTCAAAGCACAATCAAAGGAGCACCGACTCAGATCTGCATCAGGAGTTCTGGCCAGAGCCAGGACTTTCGATAGTCAGGGGTTGTCGGTGTTTCGGATCACTGGCTAGTAAATTTCTAGTTTGCGTGTCTGGCTCGGATGGCGTGCTCGGAGGACACAAAGATTATACTAGTTTGAGCAGAACATCCCTATGTCCAGTCTGTTGCTGCTCATGTTACTAGCACTGTCTGTAGTAGGGGTTATAGATGGGCAAGAGAGGGAGCGGATCCTAGGTCTTTGGTGAAAGGATTGAAAAGTGCTAAGAGTTTGTTTAGCTACTTAGCCATGTGCTCATGCCTATGTCCCTTGTCTTGTGTTGCGTTGTGTTTCCCCTTTTATAGAAGAAGGGGAAGATGTAGGTTACAACAGAAAAAAGAGAAGAGAGAGAGAAAGAGGGAGAGAATCGAGGAGAAGAAGCCCTCTAGGACCGCTGTGTCCTTCTTCTCCTTCATGCGGGTACCGCCAATGCTGTAGATGGTGACAAGGATGGCTCCATGTCAAGCTCCTATTCACCACTAGTGCTATGCCTTGACATCATCAGCTAGTCGTGGCATTCCATCCTGTCCCAGTGGATGACATGGTGAACTGACGTGCTTGTCAGCGGCCGTATGGGGATTAGGCAGCACAATGCCCACGCACCTATCACTATTAGCGATGCAAATCCTTGGGCGTGGCCTATCGTGGCCACGGGTCATGTCAAGGCATGCCCACGCCCCTTCTAGTGTCAGAGGCTTGACCTAAGCCCATATGCTTGGACCCGTAGTGGTTGGGGTGGAATGGACCCCGCTGGGCAAGGTGGAGCCCATGCTCGAGGGGTCAATTGAGATGGAGCCCGAGCCCGAGGGGTCAGGCAAGACGAAGCCCGAGCCCACGGGGTCGGGCGAGACGAAGACCATGCCCTCAAGGTCGGGCAAGATGGCTCTCGTACCCTCAGGGGTCGGGCGACACGGGGCCCATGCCTTAGGGGTCTAGCGAGGCAGAAACCATCCCTTCAGGGTCGGTCGAGACTGAAATACGTCCTTGATTATCTAGGCAAGTTGTCGTCTATGGTCCTCAGATCCCTTCTTTGGGTACCCCTAATACTGATACCCGACAGTAGCCCCCGAGCCTACGGAGGAGTAGGATACTCCTTCGTAGGCTTTTTGGATGGAGGGACTTTGAGGGCATCAATCTTCTGTTGCCAGTGGGACGATCCCTTTCTGTTGTGACCGGACATCTTTCGAGGGTGTGTAGCTGTGGGATTTCTTTGGGGACTAGAGAGGAGTTTCCTTAATTCTGGCCCCTCTTAGGACCCGATGGATTTGCCGTTGTCACGCGACCACGTATTCGGTCTCTTTGCGAGTCCAATTCTCCCTAAGCCCTAGCATGTTGTGGGGGGTCGATCGAGGTGTTGTGTAACACCCTAGGTGTTTGGCTTCCACATTTGCACTTGAATTTCATAAACATGAGCATCATTCATCCATTCATGAGCTTAGATTGTATGAAACATGCTTTTGAAACATTGCAACATATTGTTATATTCCATGTGTGTTTGTTTTAGGAAATGAAGTGTGTGCAACACTCAAGTGCAACATGTGCAACTCACTTTAGTGAAACATGGTTAGCTAGTACTATGCCACAAACTCATGAAACATATGAAACATGGCTTTGAAACAAAAGTAGCAATTCACTTGTTTTTCCTTGTTTCAATGCATGTGAGGCTTGATTTTGGTGTGATCAATGTGTGGTGTGGCTAATTATACTCTTAAACAACTTAGCTACACTTTGAATGTCATTAGGAACAATGTTCATGTTGACCTTAGTGTCTAATTACGTTTCCAAGTCATGGTTTGACTAGTGTTGACCCCTAGAGCTCCTTTGTTTGACTATTTAAAAAGTATAGCTTAGAGTGTTTGCATGTCTGAGCAACCTAAAGAAAAGTTGTAGCAAATTTTATGAGGAACAAAAGTTATTTTATGACCATCTCATGAAAATGTGCAGAACATGCTCAAAAAGGGCCCACAAGTCAGTTTTGAGATCTATTTAGAAACTCTGAAATTTTCTAAGTCTTGGAACTGGTTTTGAGTTTCATGTGTCGATGTTTGGAGCCTTGTATCTCCCAAACCAAGCCTAACCAGCTTGAGCTCCAATTATAAAAGTTGTAGCCCTCATGTAGATCTCCAACTTTGTCAACTACGCCATGAGCTAGATCATCACGGTTTAGAAGATATGAATTGAGGAAATTGCGCTGTCAGTCGGCACCATTGAACAACTGAATGAAAATTTTAGACGGCTACAGTGTCGACCGGCCGTAGGCCTCTGCCGCCGCGTGGCCGCCACACGCCGTGGTTGGCCTGGCGCCGCTGCCTGCTGTTCACCGCAAGAAGTCGCGTCCTTCTGCCCTCCCAACTCACATTTGCCTTCCCTGCTTCCTCCTTCGTCTCTCCCGCAGCAGCGCAGCAACACCGCGCAGCGTAGCTCGCCGCTGTCGCCATTGACGGCACAAGCCTGCGCCTTGTCACTCAATCACCACCACAACGCCTTGTCACTCAATCAAGCCTCTTAAATAATTAAATAAATTAAGAAAGGCATTAAAAGAAATGAATTGGTGGTGAACACTTTACTTTCTGGTGTTCTTGTGATATGTGTGATAAGTGAGTAAAGTTGGTTTTGTCCAAGTATATGTTTACAACATAAGTTAATAATTATTTTCTTGCATTATGTCTTTCTGGACAGTTCTGGGAAATTTGCAAAGTTCACCATGATAATTTGGTTTTCTGGGAAAGTGGTGAATACAAAAGTTGTATATAACTTATGTATCTAGATCCTGTTAAAATTTGGTGGCATTTGGCCTAGTAGTTTAGGAGTTACAGTCGTTCAAAGTTGGATCACAGTTTTGCTTGCTCTCTGTCTTGTTTGGACCTGATTGTGTGGCTCTGTAAATTCGAACTGGTAAAGGTTGGAATCATGCCTTGAGGTCTGAAAATGAATTGTAGGCAATTTCATAAGATTTCCAAATTGTCTTCTTGCCTATCATTTTGATTTGTAGATCTTCGGTTATGATCAGTTTACTATACCGCTGTATAGTTCCTGTTTTGCGGAAATACGAATGTTTGTGTGTATGCCTTGTTGCAATGTTCTTGTGGATTGTTTAGGTGCTAGCCTAACTTGAGAACATGCTTAGGTGCAGGTGCTAGGTCCTTAACTAAAGATGAGCAATTGTACATTAGGTTGTATAAACTTGGTAAGTTAACGTGATTTGAATAGAGCTTAAGTCAGAAAATGCGGACTACAGTAAGCATGTGCATTCCCCGAGCATTCCTAACTTCGTTCATGTGCATCCATGATATTTATCTTGTGCATACATGCAATAGGTGTGCCGGAGGGAGTGACGCTTCTGGAGTTCGAGGGAGTGAGCCAGGAGGAGGAGCCTGAGGTTCAGGCAATCGACGAAGCAGCCGCCGAGGAGGAGTTGCCCGAGTGCCCTGACCACCGCCCATCCTCTTTCCTAAAAGGCAAGCCCCGGAGCATATTAAGCCTCCCTTGTTTTTACAAATATCTTGAGTATCTTTTATTGTTGATGATGCATGAAGTATAGGAATTGGTTGGAACCAATTGTTGCATTATATATCTATCCTTGTCTAGATATCACACTTGAATCCTATTTAAGTTCAGGAACGGTAAATGTTTAGCCATGCTTAGTGTGGTAGAAGTCAGGTGATTTCCTGCCACTTGCGAGCTTTAGGATGTGGTGGATCACGGTTGGCTATATTTGCTATCATGGAAAAGAAACATGTTAATAATGAATGAAGACCGGGCGGAGGCTTGTGTAGAGTTGGACATAGTGACTCCATTTGTGTCATTTAAGGACTGATACGCTGTACGTCCTCATGTTATGTTGAACGCAGCCTAACCCTTAGCTGGCCAGATAACTTGTTTCGACCATGAAGCCTAGTAGCTCGACTCAGGCCGGGAACGCGAGTAGTGGCACGCATTTTGGAGGTAGTAAGGATGTGCAGAGAGCCATTGGCGTAAGCCCAAGTTGGGTTAGAGTCCCGATCACTCTTGGCAGAGTGGTTCTCTAAGAATGCCGATCTGTTCGGACTCGTGACTCTGGAGTTGTGCCAAAGGTGACTTGATTGTGACCCTGACGGGGGAAGCAGGGTTTGTGTTTAGGAATACCCCTCCAGCTGGATAGGAATCGATTCAAATCACCGTCTCTCCCGGATAGTAAGAACTTGACTGAGCAGCAACAACGTAGATTCCATTAATTTAATGATATGGTTAAATGGATGATGATGATAATGTTGCCACGATTTATACCTACTATGGTTATTAATGTTTGTATCTTAATCAAGTGATTGCTTATTACAGGTGCTAATATAGATGATAGGTTAATGGCTTAAAGTCACTGCTAGCTTAGGTTAAAAGTTAATCATTATTACTTATGCTTTTCCGCAAAAAGAAAGTGTCAGCCAGATCCACTAAATTAAGCTATGCATGATCCTTGGTGTCATTTATTTTGGTTTTCGACGAGTAAGTCTAGCTGAGTACATTCTCGTACTCAGGGTTTATTCCCTCTTGTTGCAGATGACCTTCTTTATCAGGGTTTCTGTAAGTATTGTCTCCACCCAGCGGGTGATGAAGACTAGATCACGGGCTTGATCTCTGTTTATCTTATCCGAATGCTTTTGTGGGATGTGATCGGCAAGCTGGTACTTGTATTTGAACTCGTGTGTGTGAGTTAAACTATTTGCTTCCGCTACTTTACAAGACTTGGTTTGTAATAACTATGACTCTGAGGTGTTGTAATCTATCTGCAAACTGGTTGTGAAATGTTGTAACGTGTGATGTGTTATGTTGAATTACTGTGATCTTGGTTGTATGCAAGTTGGTTTGAAATCCTTCGCGGTTTCAGTTGACTACCGGGTTTATATGGGCTCAAGTGCGAGAATTTGATCATTTCGGTGATTGTTTTCGTACTTGTGCTCTTATAAATTGGTCGGTTCCGTGACAGCTGGTATCAGAGCTAGATTCAACACTAAACATGTCATACGGGTATTTAAAAACAAAAGCTTTGTTGCGAAAACAGTTTTCCAACTTATAGTTATATATAAGTGTTCAAAAATCTAAAATTCTATGCAGTGTGCCGGTGATCACATCCCTTGTAGCCCACATAAGGACTTTTAGGTGGCTTATATAATTACTAACTTGGGGGAATGTGATTGTTTCTATTTCATCATCCATGTGGCGTGCTATTGCATGGGTGCCATTCGCTTGAATGGTAATGTATGGATCAATTGCCTCTACGCCAAGGTAAGTGTGAGTTGTGAGAGCATGACCGTCCAACTGTCGGTCTAGGGGAGAGTTAGTTGTGGTTACTGGAATATTTACATGTTGCATACATGTACATATGAAGGTACTTAATTGTGGGTATATCTATCGGGTAGTTTGGATACCAAAGTATATATATCCGGAGATGTATATACGGAGAGTATCTTAGTTTACTACTTTCATTGTTAGCATTATATCTTGTTGGGTTGGGCTGCAATGAAATTTTCTATAGGTACGCTAACAACGCACCGTGTAGATCGATTAGTTACCGCTATTTGAGAGAACGTGTGTATGCCACCATATATTCCGCTAGAACCTAACTTTTCTTAGGTTTGTGAGGACGTACAGAACGAGCATGCATCATATTCACTCATGTCATTCATATTGCATTACTCCCTCCCTTATAATTGCTTATCCCAATTATTAAGTTCCATCTCTCAACAAAATAATCCTCTCACGAGAGTTGCATCCCTTTTGATACAGATGGTGGCGCCCATGTTTCCTCCTGGTAGCAGCACCTTTTTGGACCAGTTTGGCATGCCTACCTTGCTTTGGAGGGTACTAAGCTCAGTTGGGTACCCAGAGGCGCCCCGTTACATGTGGGTGTAGACGGTGCCATTTGGAGAGGTGCCATGGTACAATGTGACCTTGGTGATGCCGCAGAACCCCATGAGACCATTGTGGCGTGGGTGGAACACCAAGACTGATGGGCAAAGCCCATGGGAAGCTGCACAAGTTGCTGCCCTTGATGTGCTTCTGGACATAACACAGAGTTTTGGAGATGAATTAGTGGGTGGACCAGCTTCATCCATTCCCCGAGTGGCTCCTACAGATGCTGAGTGGACTCAAGAAGTTGGCTAGGCCTTAGTTCAAGGCAGTGGTGAACGTGTTCAGAGCGACAATGTGGGAATGAGTGCTATGATGGCTATCTTGAAGCTTTGTCGAGTCAGGCAGGACACACTCTCTAGAGTATTAGAAGAAGCTAGCAAGGCAATGGCAGCTCAGCACAAGTTCAGGTTGCGTGCCCGCAAGTATCACCGTAGGGCGGAGGCATGTGGGCAAGCTCAACTAGAAGTAGATGAGATTTGGGGCATTGCAAATTATCGCCTGCAGCAGTGGGGGCAAGCAACACGTGAGAGAGATGAGCTTCATAACCAGCTTATGAACCTCACCATAGAGAGAGATGAGACAGTACAGGAGTTGGAACGTGTGACCTGTCATAGAGTTGGTAGAAGAAAGACATCAAGGATGGATCATGGCTAACCACAATGCTTTTCAAAGGGAGAATGAGCTCCAAGAGCAGCTTGAGGAGCTTTAGGTTGAGTACCATCAACTGAACAGCCGTCTATTTCCTATTCCTCACCCCATTCCAAGGTATCCTAATGTGGGTGGACCTCAAGTGATTGAGGCCAATGAAGAAGAAGAGGACGTGCAGATGGATGTCAATGCAGCTGAACCTGCAAATGAAGAGGATGAGGAAGATCCTGAAGAAGTCTAGGGCATCTCCGATGTGGACAGTGACCACTTCGATGAGTAGTTAGCTAGCAAGTCTCACTAGTTTAAGCTTTTGTAGCCAATTGTGTAATGGACTAAGTACTGTGGTAGATGTTGGATGTACCTTTTAATTTGAACTTGGCATGTAATGTACCTTAATCTGCTCCCTTCGGATGCTTATCTTAGTTGGTGAATTTTAAAACTTTTCATGTTGGAATGCACTACATATTGTAACACCTCGGGTGTTAGCCTTGCATAACTTGACTTGCATAACATGAACATGAGCATCAAGCATTCATAAATCATCATTTACAATTGAAACATCTGATCGAAACATATGAAACATTGCTTGTTATTTCGTGTTTCTTGTAACATGTGCATATGATCATATGCAAATAAATGCTAGTGTGTAATGTTGGTCACTACAACACCTTAGCTACACTTAGATTAACAAAAGGGAACCTTGTTCATGAAGGCCACATTTCTTGAGCAAGCACTTAAGTGATATTTCATGTGTTGACCTGAATAGCTATATGAGTGACTACTACATGGAATGCTTAAATGACTTTGCAAATTGTTCTAACATGCTTAGAGTATCATCATGAACAACTTTGGTACTTAGTGCTAGGGCTAGATTGGTCATTTAGCCATGGTTTGTGTATGTATATTGATTTCAAAGTGACATGTTTGACTAAAGTTGAACTAGGTGTTAGAGACCTTGCATGGAGGAGTTCACTAAAGCAAAGTTGTAGTGTTTGACATAAGGAACAACTTTTATTTTTACGTCATGGACTGATTTAGCTTCTAACATGCTTGAATGGGTCCCACAAAAACTAGCAAAATCCAGTTTTCAACACTTAACAAATTTTCCTAAGTAGTTGATCGACTGACCGACTGACAGCCAAGGTTGGGCACGAGATTACTCCGTATCTATTGCGAATTAGAGCTCGATCATTGAACAACAATTGAAGCTGGTACATAGGGCTATAAATTTCGTTTAGACGTCTTATGCTTTGGAGCGACGGATTAGCGGGAAAATCAGCGGCAAATCTCGTCGTCAGGCTCGGCCATCACGTTCTGACGAAACTGAATCGCGGCGTCATGGCCGACCGGCTTCAGACACCGCGCGCTGCGTGGAGGTCTCCATGGCCGCGCGTCACCTCTGCTCTGCCCAGGCAGGCCACGATGCGCCGAATGCAGCCTTTAACTCGCCCACGCTCGCCCGCAACGCCCAGCGCCTGCATTTTCGTTTTCCCGGCTCCTCCTTCGCCGTTCGCAGCGCCCGCAAGCACAGCAGCAGCGCCGCCGTCGCCGTGACGGCACCAACCCACGCCTAGCCACTCAATCGCCACCGCAACCTCTTCACCATCATCTCAGCGACTCACTGCACCCGCCCGTGCCCGCTGACCACGCTAGGTGAGCTCCAGCCGCGCGCACATGCTCGCCGGAGCTCCGCCACCACCCTCCGTCGCCGTGGCCAGGCCTAACCAGACCACCCCAGGCCACGAGAGCGCGCGCACTAGCTTCCTTGTAGTCTGTAAATGCTCGGCGTAGCGTTTGTTTGAGCCGCCGTAGCCTTCACCGGCGTCCCGCCGACGTCCCGCCTCGCCGAGCCGCCATGGCCGCCGCCGTCGTCCTTACCGTCGACGTTAGGGTTGGCCAAGGGGTTCAATAGAAGCGCTAGGTTGAGTAGGTCACGCCGTGAAGACGTTACCACCGGCGGACTCACCGTCGACGAGCCGTGGCCGCACGAGCTTGCTCAGCGCCGCCGGCTCTGTTTCGGTTTCACTGACAGGCGGGCCCTGCTGACCAGCGGGTCCCACCGGTCAGCGACAGCAGTAGTGTAGGCTAACTCATTTTGAATCCAGTTTTTGATTTGTTTTGTTATTTTTGTATCTGCAGTTTGGTAGCTCCAAAAATTGTGAAATAAATATGATTGTGTTGCATAGGAAGTGTAGTATTTAGGAAAAATATGTTCTTAGCTTCAACAGTAGAAATTTCTGGAGATTTAAATAAGGATTTGAAATGTGCTTTTGAATGCATTCAAATTTGTTTATTTTATATCTAGAGTTCATGTGCTCCAAAAATTATGAAATTTTTGTGGTAGGCTATTATTGTTATACATGAGCTTGGATAAAAATTTGAGAACCAGTGCATGTGTAGATCTATAGTTATAGATTTTTCTTTTATAAATAGTTAATCCTTGCATGAATTTTTATAAATTAATTATAAGTCCAAAATTCATGAGATTTATTGGAGATGATACTAGTACCATATGGATGTTAAGAAAAATAAGAAATCTGTTGCTTGACACTTTTCAATAGGATTTTCCATTTATGCTATTTCAAGCCTTGCTTCCTTATCATTTTTGTATAGGATGTTCTACTTAGTAAAATGACATGAAATTTT
The DNA here is from genome assembly GCF_019320115.1 of Miscanthus floridulus. NCBI lineage: Eukaryota > Viridiplantae > Streptophyta > Magnoliopsida > Poales > Poaceae > Miscanthus > Miscanthus floridulus. The sequence continues at coordinate 49,902,348 of NC_089597.1, forward strand.
TATAGTAGTCCTTTGATAGCATTAGTAAGGCTCTGTGAATTTTTGAGAATTTATTAAGCACATCTGATATATATTTATTATTTAACCTAGATATCTAAATAAAATGATAAAGGCAATTTAATAAATAGTTTGGGCTTTGCCATTATATTATCTTAACTATGTTGGTATGCTTAAACTGTTGGTAGGTTCTAGGTTGTCAATTTGTGGATGATTACATAAAGTAGAGGTGCTATTACTTTATATTGCATGTTAAATCATTTCCGGACTGATTCTAGAGTATGAGGAGTTACAGGTTGAAACTGATGTAGACTGTAAAAATGGTTAATAACAAAGTTGTAGAAAATTTGATAAGCTTTCCAGAAAGTCCAGGATCACTAGATTTGGAATTGTAGAACTCCAGTTATGAGTGAAACAAGTAGATACTGTTTGTGGCATAGTCGATGCTTTGTAGAAGTAGTTAAGTAGTAAGCGAGAAGAGATATGCACCTACTCAAACAACGTGATGCACTTGTTAACGTATATGCATTCGTAATACTTATACCATACTCATGCATCTAGGATCGGAGGAAGAGATCACGTTGCTAGAATTCGAAGAAGCAGAGGAAGGGAACCCGCAGGAGGATCCGCAAGCCGCAGCTCCCGAAGGCGTGGAGCAGAACCCTGAAGAGCTGCCGGAGTGCCCTGACCATCGCCCTACTTCCTTTCTGCGAGGCAAGCCCCGGAGCATTATAAGTCTCCCAGTAATTTACAAATGTTTACTTACGTATCTATGATTGATGCATTAGGTTATAAGAGTTGAATGAAACCACTTGATGCATGTACATTCCTTGTCCAGATATTACACCTTTAACCGGTATAGGTCCAGGATCGAATATATATGCTTAGCCATGCTTAGACCGGTAGAAGTCGGGTGATGTCCTGTCACCTGCGAGATATAGGTGGATACCGGAGCACGGTTGGCTATATCTGCTATCGTGGAACAGAACCATGAGGTAAAAGTAAATTGAGACCGGACGGGAAGTCGATAGGGAAGCAACAAGGCATGGAGGTCTTGGGTGTGGACTTATCCCTGTCTATGTCGATCAAGGACCGTACCGTTGTTGGAACTTCTGACAAGATTGAACGCATGCCTCTCACTTAGCTGGCCGGATAACTCGTTCCGACCGCGAAGCCGAGTAATTCAACTCAGGCCGGGAATCGTTCTGTTGTGCGCTCCTTCCGGGGAACGATCAGACTGAGCCCAAGGGCAGGCTTGGCCTGAGCATCCTGGCATCTGGTGTTCCAGATTGTGCGGCGCAGTACGAACCCGCGAAATGTGTACCGGAGTTGTACCAAAGGTGACCTAAGACTATCGTGGCTGGTAGATCTGGGTTTGTGTTAGGAATAAATTTCCCAGCTGGTAGAAATCGATTCGAATCGCCGTCTCTCCCGGATAGTGAGAAACTTGGCTAGCTCCAACATCGTAGTAACTGTGTTATGAAACATGATGGTTCAGAGGAATATGGAATTACAATACCTGCTATGGTTACTATTGGATGCTTCTAAATGATATACCACATGTTTGGCACAGGATAGTTGCTAATCTAGAAATGGTTAGTTATAATTAACTTGATAAAGGAATCATAATTGTACAACGGGTAATTGCCTTTTTCGCAAAATGTTGTCAAGTTCCGTCCACTTCTACAGCCTTGCATGATCCTTGGAGTCATTTTATTTCTGGTTCATGACGGGTAAGTCTAGCTGAGTACCTTCTCGTACTCAGGGTTTATTTTCCCATTGTTGCAGATGGCACTGTGTATCATGGTTATTGCAAGAGTTGCTTCTATCCCGCTGTGGATGAGGAGTAAGCCTTGGGCAGGCTTCCTTAGTAATTCCTATCTTTGCTTTTGTGGATCGTGATCTGGCCTGGCACTGTATCAAACTACGTTGGAAACTTATCTTCAAACTTATTTGCTTCCGCTTTAATTATCAAACTCGGTTTGTAATAACTTTCTATTCGTACTCTGAGGATGAAAAGTATCTGTGAACTTTATGTAATATGTGGCATGTATGTTGAATCCTGTATGATCTTGGTTGTTGTAAATCGTTTATCGAGACCCGTCGTGGTACTCGACGGACTACCGGGTTTATATGGGTTCAAGTATGACAGTGCAACCGCTTGCGGATTGCCATTATACTTGTATTCTTATAAATTGGTCGGTTCTGCGACAGCTGGCATCAGAGCAAGATTCAACGTAATTGTCATAAGTGTATTTAAAAACAAAAGTTTTTGTTTTCCAAAAACCCTTCTCTAGCAACAATTAGTTATATAATAGGTATTTGAAATCTAAAGTGTGCCAATGATCACTTTCCTTATGCCCAAATTAAGGACTATTAGGTGGCTATTTAAGTACTAACATGGGGGTTTTTACTTCGTCGTCCATACGGCGTGCTATAGTATGGATGCCATTCACTTGAGTGGTAATGTATGGATCAAATGCCTCTACGCCAAGGTAAGATGAGAGTATGACCGCAAGATGTGAGCGTGCGGTCGGGAAGAGTTAGCTTTGGTACGACTATGTATACATGCTTGCATGTGTATATGGTACGTATTTAATTGTGGGTTTAAATTCTTGTCGGGTAGATTGATATGGAAGTATATGTATGGGTATACATATATGGAAGTATTTACAATTACATTCTGCATATTCATTATGGGTTTAGGGCTGAAATGAAATTTTATGCAGGTACACTAACAACGAAACGTGTAGCTCGATTAGTTACGCTATTTATGAGAGAACGTATGTATGCTGTGACAGAACCGCCCAATTTATACAAGATCAAGTATGGCTGTCCCCGCTAACACGTTGACACACACATACCTTCACTCATATAAACCCGGTAGTCCGCCGAGTGTCCCGAAAGACCTCGGTAAATCAACATCACAACCAAGATCGCGTGATTAAGCAAATACACATCACATACACAGGGTTGCAACGGAAATAATATTACATATGGGTTCACAAATAAAAGTACAAGTTTAGGTTTCAAAACCGCTTAGTGAAAACAACATAGCTTTCAAATGATTACATTAATATAAGTTCCAAATATATTGCTAGCATAAGTGACATCATCCGACAAAAGCATATAGATGAGAAGTAACTATAGAATCACCGAGCCCATCGGTGGTTAGCCACCATCTTCAACAGGCCGAGAACTTCACCTGCAACATGGTGGGATAAACCCTGAGTACTCGAATGTACTCAGCCAGACTTACCCGTCGAAAACCAAAACAAATGACACCAAGGATCATGCATAGCTTAATTTAGTGGATCTGGCTGGACAACCTTTTTGCATAAAAGCTTGAGTAACCATTAGCATTATTCACCTGTACTAGCAGTGACTTTTAGCCATTACCTACCATCTATATTAGCACCTGTACTAATCAATCACTTGGTTAAGTTGCAAACAATAATAACCATATCAGGTATTTCATGGCTCATTGTCATTATCATCATCATCATCATCATCATCATTTAACCATATCTTTAAATTTAGTGAATCTACGTTGCCGCTGCTCAGTCAAGTTCTCACTATCCGGGAGAGACGGCGATTCGAATCGATTCCTATCCAGCTAGAGGGGTATTCCTAAACACAAACCCTGCTTCTCCCGTCGGAGTCGCAAACAAGTCACCTTTGGTACGATTCAGGAGTCGCGAGTCCGATCAGATCGACATTCTCAGAGAACCACTCTGCCAAGGTTGTTCGGGACTCTAACCCGCCTTGGACTTATGCCAATGGCTCTCCGCACATCCTTACTACCTCCAGAATGTCGCCACTGCTCGCGTCCCCGGCCTGAGTCGAGCTACTAGGCTTCGCGGTCGGAACGACTTATCCGGCCAGCTAAGTGTTAGGCTGCGTTCAACATGACATGAGGACGTACAGCGTATCGGTCCTTAAACGACACAGACGGGGATAGATTCACACACAAGACCTCCATGCCTTGTTGCTGCACTACCATCATCCCGTCCAGTCTACTTTCATTATTAACACATGGTTCTTTTTCATGATAGCCATTTTAGCCAACCGTGACCAGAGCTCATCCTACATCTCACAGGTGACAGGAAATCACCTGACTTCTACCGGTCTATGCATAGCTAAGCATCATTCGATCCTACACTTAATTAGGATTCACAGGATTTTATCTGGACAAGGTAAGGATATAATGCAACAATTGGTTCCAACAAATTCCTATACTTAATGCATCATCAACAATAAAAGATACTCAATGTATTTGTGAAAACATAGGAGACTTAATATGCTCCGGGGCTTGCCTGGGATCCCACACTGAGTCAGTGTTAGTTAGACGACACTCGCTAAGTGAACATCTCCCGTCCTAGCACTTGTCCAGTCCTTCCACCTTCGGGATAGGTCCAACATACACCGTCTTCGGGTTCGGCTCCAACATCTCATCCTTCACGTGGTGCATCTAGCGTACCTAGATGAGATGCAATATGCAAGTGCATAAATATGAAGAATAGCACCATGAGACGCATCACAAAATAGCAAGCAAGACAAGCATAGTTTACACTAACACACTTAAGTACTTTGCGATGCTTAACTTAACATCACACAATCTATCATGCTAAGATAACAAAGAATATTATACATGGCACATAAGTCTCACAAGATCTCAGGTGTATTTAACTTAATTACTAAGGACGTGAACCACACCTAGCAACATGCAAAGCAAGTCAAGGTGAAGCAACAACTATAACCGGAATATGCCAATTTCTAGACTTGCAAACAGCGGCTTCATAAATCAATCATATCTGGAGTTTTATAAATCCAAATGCTATGAAACAAGACATTCTGGAAAGCTTAGGAAATTATCTACATTTCATATTTAATCATCTCAGCATGATTCCCAAGTTAAGTAGGTCGAAATTATACATTTACAGAAACTGGTCCACAATTGACAGAGAGCAGCCATTTCTGAAACCCAACTTTAAACAGGCATAACTCACAAACTACTTGGCCAAATGAGACCAAATTTTAACAGCAGCTAGATACATAAATTATCTACAACTTTTGTATAAACAAGTTTCACAACAAAGCACATTGTCATGAAGAACTTTGCTAAGCTCCCAGATCTGTCCATAAACCACATCGGCAAGAAAATAATTATTAACTTATGTTGCAAACACATAATTAGGAAAAACTAACTTTACCAACATGTCACACATGACTAAAGAACACCAGAAAACCTAGTGTCCATGACCAAATAAATTCTTTTAATGCATTTCTTAATTTATTTTAGATAACAAGGTGACTTAATGAACATATACCAAAAGTATACAATAAATTCTACAAAAATTACAGTGGCTCACATATCCTCTCAATAGTCTACTGTACAAATTTCACTCCATTTGAATATGTATAGCAACCTCTATGAAAAAGACAAGTTGCTAAAGCAAGAAATCATGTGAGAGCAAGAGAAACCAATAACTCACTCATACTTCATCCAATACTCATGAAATTTTTACCACACATCAACTATCACATGAGTAGCATGCCACAAAAATTTCACTTCATTTGGAGCCCTAGATCTACAGTTATGGAAAATAACAATTTCAACTAGCATTACAACCTTACTGCACAAATCTATTTTTACCGCAAAATATTGAAACTAAAACATGCCATATTATAGATCTAATGCATAGAGAATTTCACAAGGATTCCAAAAAGTCCTCATTTACTATTTTACGAATTTCCTATGAATTACTATGAATTTCCAAAGATTCAGCAAATCTACTGCAAATAGGTCCTTATCGGCACTATTCCTTTGAGTCACTGACTTCACAGTTAGACCCTTCTATTTTGTCAAATTTGAGCCCGAGGCCCCTGGTCGCAAATCACAGCAGGGGAGGTCGTCGGAGCTTGCTGTTGCGGCCGGAAGCTGCTCGTCGTCGGCGGTGGAGTGGCGTGGAATGGCCAGGGGAGTCGTGCGCACCCGTGTGTGTCCACGGCTTGTCCAGAGATGGGCCGTGGCGCCTTGGCCACACACGCCGGTGGCATGCAGCCGTGCGGCAAGGCGGCGGCGTTGTTCCAGAGGCCAATAGCTTGGGCGAGCATGCGCGCGAGATGTAGCAAGGCAAGGAGAAGGTAGTGGCGGTGGCTGTTGGGCTGCGAAGCGCTCGGAGGTGGGAGAACGGCGACGGCCAAACTCGAGCTCGCGGCGGCCATGGCGGGCGAGAGACAGAGACAGAACAAGAGGGAGGGGGAGAATGGAGAACACAGGGAGCAAGGGCTCGGGCTCGGCCTCAAAAACACGAGCGAGTGCGAGTTGGCGCGCATGCAGCGAGCGAGGTGTCGAGCGAAGCGAGCTGAGGGAGCCACGCGGCGTCGAAACCCTGTGCGATCGGACATTGCTGCTGTTCTGAAGATTCAAAAATGTAATACCACCTCAAACGTACGACTGAAGTTCGATTTTCTCCCCTCCATATCTCTCGAAACGATTAGTAATTTGATCAACTAATTAGACCCTATGATAGAGCTACATGAGTACAACAACTTTGATTAAGGGACCTAGGATTGATTTGGCCTATTTTGAGAGATAAAAGGCTGCAAAGTAGGCTACCTGAAACTGAATCCTGAGTTTCAGTTTCAAGTCGACTGAAACTGCATTTTTCAACGATCCATAACTCCAAATCTATTCGTCCTTTGCCACAATTTCAGTAATACAAGATGTAGAGCTACATGGGAACTAAAACTTTGTCAACATGAGTTAGAGCTGGATCGACCTAGATTGAGAGTTACATTGTTCCAAAGTATGAACCCCGAAACTGTAAAACAGCTTAACACAGCGAAATTTGCTAAGTCTAAAACAGCCCCAATTCTGCCATGTGGGCCACTTTTGAGGGTGTTCTGATCATTTTCATGAGATGACCATAAAACAACTTTTGTTCCTTAGCAAGTTTACTACAACTTTGCTTAAGGGTGCTCCTCCATGCAAACACTCCAAGCTGCACTTTTTAAATAGTCAAACAAAACTAGTTCTAGGGTCAACATGAGTCAACTAGGGCTTAGAAACCTAATTTGGACTAATGACCTTTATGAACATTGTTCCTAATGACATTATAAATGTAGCTAGGGTGTTCTGGTGGGTCACCACATTCATTTGCATGTGATGCAATTGCTCTAGCTTCTCAAATCAATTTAAACATGCATTTGCAACACATGGAATGTTAACTCGAAACAAGCGAAACAATCCGTTGAAACACTGGACCCTAGTACATGGGACATGTACAACCCCTCTAGGGTACTAGGCATAACACACAGACACCACAGAAGGTACAAACATACATGAGCAGTAAAGAACACCGTGTTGCAACATGGAAACATAGAATGATGCACATGTGGTAATGATATGAATGTGCTTATGTGATGCAATGCAGATGCACCAATGTAAGGCAAACACCAGGGGTGTTACAGCCCTCCCCCCTTAAAGGAATCGCGTCCCGAGATTCGGTGCGAAAGACTTTTAAGGGAAGAGAAACTTGTCATCCAGTTTCCAACATCAGTGATGGCATTAGGCCACTTAACTTCGAAGTATCATAGAGGCTAATTTGGTCACGACACTTTTGCTCTTCGTCGTAAGTTGTTGTTTGAAGAATTTCTTTCGTTGGTGTCCATAAAGCATTGTTACATTGGAAGGAATCCAAAATAGCATTGTCCTACGTACTTCATCCTCGATGTACAAAGAGCGATTCAAGCGTAGACTAAATACTTGCAACATCTACTTCCTTAGTGGATATAGCATAGACCTATGGACTTTGCACTAGACCACAGTCTGTTGACAGATATTCCTTGCAACGGTGCTATATTTGTTCCCAAGGTTTGAAAAGCAGTTCTCTACTAAAGTGGCTTGAGCACAACTTCTCATAAAGGATGTGATCATAGACGGGGTAAACATCCTTTAAGGGTATGAGAATCTGGCTAACCAATATCAAGCCGGCTATAGCGGTGCAATCACTCAGATGTCAACTGATCGAAAGCTACATAATGTTCCATGCGTGCAGTGCTCTTTCTCTGATAACAACACTGTATTATCTGAGTCTGTTGAGTGAAGATGAATGTGATAGCTGACTTTGTCTACCCAGCAATTTCGATGCTCATTAGCTAAGGGAACCTTAGAATCGAAGTGGCCATAGGAATCTGGGTTAAATTTGATGCAACCTCTTGGGTAAAAACACATCGAAGGTGCCAAATGACAAGGTAGCATGGGAAAACATTGCCAAGGACGATGGATAGAGAGGCCTAGAGTACAATAAAAGTTGCAAGTATTTCTTCAAACTAGGGAAATAGTTCACGACCATGCATTATGAGTATGATTCTCCTTCATGGTGCATTTGCTCAGTACGTTGAGTTGACTTGCACTATATCAAAACTATCTTTGTTGAACTACTATTGACATTGGAGCTTCATTTCTAATGTCAGTCAATATCTCCAATCACAACTTGAAATTTGTTGTTTGACACCTTTCAAATTGCTCCCGATTTGCAAGGGTACAAATTGACTCGTAGAACACCTCGATTGCTCGATCATTGTTGATAGAAGAGGCCAAGAACAAGGTACAAAGGGGTCCAAGGAGTCTTCTTTAGGGCATATAAAAGATTATCTAGCAATAATTATTGACCACGTTACATACCTCGGCATCAATTGCAAACACAACTTTCAAATGCGAAGGATGATCGTAGTCACAAAGAAATTACAGATTCTGTACTCTTCGGTTTTCTGTTCATATTTCACAAACTAGTACTCCATTTTGGATGAATTTTGGTAGAAACATAGATCCATGAGTCCCCTAACTGCTCACCAAAATTCAGCTCAAACGGACCTGGTTTGACTATCCAAACAACGCGGCTACCGAAACTGCGCTGTTCTGAAATGACAGCAAACCGAGCCGACAAGATATCTCTCAAATCTGATGTTTTACTCAACCAATACTCAAACCAACTTAAGACATTGAAGGGTCCTAAGCAAGGAATGAGATCACCAAGTTTAGGGTCAATCCAACTTCGTTTGAGTCACTAATCGCCGGCTTGAAGATAACCGGTTTCGTGCCACAAAATCTGGACAGATTTCGTGTTTCTCCCTTTTCTTTGCTTCATACGTTGTGGTGTGTGTTCTATACTCTCGATCTCTTTGTATAGCAGCAGCAGCTCTTTTCTCTGAGGATGTAGACTAAGGTTTTCCATATGTGGTTCTTAGGAAACAACTTAAGTCGTTTGCGTTAGACACCAACTTGACGATGCACAAGCATTGGACTTGTGGCTATGTTTTCGGAACACAAAGCATACTCTACATGGAGGGACTGTCCTACGGAGACAAGGAACCATTCCTATATATCCTTCGGCACTCCATTCAATAGAGTCCGGACACATGTGTTAGTGGCACCTAGGGCACAAAGATGCTGACTGAAATTAGGGACGTGCTTTCACTAGCTCCTACATAGCCGATACCACATCTTGTACTATCTGTGTAATTGTCCAAGATGGAATTGACTTGATAGCACAGGTTTTGGAAAACAAGGCAGTAGTTGCATTGCTAACGGCTTGCTGTTCCTTAGCTTAACATTGCTCTGTGAGACATAGCCTTCATAATTAGCAAAAAGTTGTCACCTTGCTGGAGGTTAAGCTTCCTACTAGTAACTAATCAGTTGTCTGTCAATACTAAAAGTTGTAAATCTGCACTCTTGCCAATAAAAATTGTGGTCGAAGCATAAACCGATGGTCGCCATTGAAGTCAACAGAAAAGGGGTCACACTAGAAATGGTTGATCTCGACTGTGCGATCCACATGCACATAATGATCAAGACTTGGATAGCCAGGTCATAATCATAATGTGGCGTTCGATTCTTATCTTACTAACAACTTATCCAACATTAAGTGTTGTGTGCCTTTCTGATCCAACAATGATGACATAAGTTGTTCACTAGGTGACGGACATCAATACTGGGACAACCAAGTGGAGTCACTTGTCTACCACCTCTTGCAGTCTGTTAATGTTTATGCCGGTGATATGTTCTTCAAAGGTTATCTTCCAGACGACATCAGGAGTAAGCTCTACTACATATGGTCCTAATAGATTGATCTTTTGATAAGATATGGGGAGATAACCAAGAAAGGATCACAAGAAAATATCAAATCAACTGTCGTTTCATAATGGATCATGACTAGCAACCCTGATACCTGCGCGTGCCGAGCAGCACAACCTTGTGTGCGCGCCCACAGGAGGCTCTCGGTTTCGTCGCGGCACCATAGACTGTTAATCGTAACACCATTACTGAACTGACAACCAAAGTGAAATTTCTCGTGGCACCAATTAAATTGTAAGAACACGCATTGTGCAAAAGAGGGATAGCAACAAGGATAGTCACAAGGTTAGGAATCAACAAGGAGGCGATCTAAAGATCAAAACACAGCGCAAGAGAACATAGCTTATTTGCCAAAGACAACTGAGTAGGGGACTTCTTGCCTAATTTCCATATACGCCTCGTGTCCACCAAAGTGAGTACCAGATAAAGATTAAACTGAGATTTGGTCTTGTCGAGCAGCATCATGCGATCAAGACTGATAAACATCCAGAGACTTGAAAGGGTTGGAGGCAAAATAAATGAGATTCAAGGGACATAGCCAATGCACTGACTAGGGATTGAGTTGATAAAGCAATAACATGATCTGTGAGGAAAAGGTTCCAAAGCCAGGGTAGATAGCGATTAGCGTTGCACCAGATCAGCTGTAGGAGAAGGAGCAATGAGGTCCGATAAGGATTTTTGAGCAGGGTCCTCCCACATAGGAGCGGAACAACCACGACACATGCAAGCATTCAAGGGAACTAAGCTTGGGCCTAAGGTCAAGCAAAGGCATAGATAAAGTCTTCGTAGCGCAACGTTCAAGGCTAGCAACCACATGTACAGGCTCAGGTTCCTAAGAGAGAATCTAATTGGAGGCGACAACCGTGCGATTACGTAACTTGAGCGTTGTTCTAAGATAAAGCTATTTGACACTCATATGCTTACCGAGGACAAACGAGGTGACAACTATGGCACTAATTAGATAACAAGCATACATACCACATCATAGTTTCAAGCAAGCATTGGAGAGATTCAATCAAATTAGCTTAAGCACAATTACTAAGCACAAGGCTCACACACATAACAAGCATTTACCATACAAGATTTAACTACAAGCTTGGCCCAAAACCAAAGCAAGCTAAAGCATCCACTTAGTATATGCACAGAAAACTGAACAACAGTACAGTAGGCACATGTTTCAAGCATAACTGAAGTTGTAGGCATTAAACAAAGGTGATCCTAGACTTTAGGTAAAGCTTATTAAGTTGTCTATAACTTTCTTATTATCATATGAAGATGATCCTACAGCTAACAAGACCAAACAAGACAAAGAAGACATCTCTGCCCAGATTTGGACAGATTCTGTCATTCCATTTTGCAAGCTCATAACTGGAGATTTAGATCACCAAAAGCAGTGCTATTAGACATTTTGGAAAGCTTAGAAAAAGTACTATACTTCTTCTACTATTTCCAAGAAATAATTCTATATGCACATAGGTAAAACAAACCAAATATTTAGATATGTTCAGAACATAAGCAAAACCTGACAACAAACTTCTGAAATTCATAACTCTTAACCCATAAGGCCTGGGGTCATGAAATTTTTGGACAAGCAAGATACGAAAGTTAGCTACGACTTTGGTATTCTCCATAACTATAGAAAACACCGTTATGACCACAAAAACATCACTACTACAGAAATTGTTCTAGCAGCCAACGTCCCACAAGCAAAACAAAACTTGCCTTTGTTCTACTTAACAAGAGAGCACACAAACATGTTATTCTAGCAGCTCTAAACATTGTTACCTTAGACCAACAATAAATTAATTTTAGTCATAAGAATCCCAAGTACTTAAGTGAGGCCTAAAGCATTTGCAAAAGCTTTTAAGAACAACATACCCACCACTTGGCTAAACTAGAGGACATTTATAGGTTTAAACATGTAACCACAATTATTTCTAGCAAGGCTAAGCACACACTTTTCTCAAGAACTTCCTATTCAAGCAACATGGAACAAGGCATTTTGTCTAGCTTCACACAGGGAAGATAGCAACATCACATTGATCACAAGTTACTTAGTATTAGAACAAGGTGAGGGAAACATATTTATGCACAAGCACAATCGTGATGCATGCTCGTCCTATTTGTCCTCACAAAATTGCCAGCCTAAGGTGGCAATCACGTTCTATGTCGGTGGCATAACACGTACTCTCTCAATATATAGCTAGTCGTCAGCTACATTCAATCTACGCATTCATGGTTAGCGTACCTGCAGGCAAATTCATTGCAGCCCATCCCCACAAGAGATAAATAAGCACACAATGAAAGCAGTAAACTAAGATACTCTCCATATATACATCCCCAGATGTATATACTTCGATATCCATAGCTACCCGATAAATATACCCACAATTAAGTACCTTCATATATACATGGGTGTACCATGTAAATATTCCAGTAACCACAGCTAACTCTCCCCTAGACCGATAGTTGGATGGTCATGCTCTCACAACTCACACTTACCTGAGCGTAGAGACAATTGATCCATACATTACCATTCAAGCGAATGGCATCCATACAATAACACGCCGTATGGACGACGAAAGTAAAAACCCCCATGTTAGTACTTAGATAGCCACCTAATAGTCCTTAACTGGGCATAAAGGAGGATGTCGCTAGCATAGTTTTGCAAATTAGTTTTGACAAATTTTCCTGTAGCTAAAGTTTTAGTTAAAATAGGCTTTTTAAAACCAAAACTTTGTTTTTAAAACAATGTACATGACAGTATTATGTTTAATCTTGCTCTGATGCCAGCTGTGACAGAACCGCCCAATTTATACAAGATCAAGTATGGCTGTCCCCGCTAACACGTTGACACACACATACCTTCACTCATATAAACCCGGTAGTCCGCCGAGTGTCCCGAAAGACCTCGGTAAATCAACATCACAACCAAGATCGCGTGATTAAGCAAATACACATCACATACACAGGGTTGCAGCGGAAATAATATTACATATGGGTTCACAAATAAAAGTACAAGTTTAGGTTTCAAAACCGCTTAGTGAAAACAACATAGCTTTCAAATGATTACATTAATATAAGTTCCAAATATATTGCTAGCATAAGTGACATCATCCGACAAAAGCATATAGATGAGAAGTAACTATAGAATCACCGAGCCCATCGGTGGTTAGCCACCATCTTCAACAGGCCGAGAACTTCACCTGCAACATGGTGGGATAAACCCTGAGTACTCGAATGTACTCAGCTAGACTTACCCGTCGAAAACCAAAACAAATGACACCAAGGATCATGCATAGCTTAATTTAGTGGATCTGGCTGGACAACCTTTTTGCATAAAAGCTTGAGTAACCATTAGCATTATTCACCTGTACTAGCAGTGACTTTTAGCCATTACCTACCATCTATATTAGCACCTGTACTAATCAATCACTTGGTTAAGTTGCAAACAATAATAACCATATCAGGTATTTCATGGCTCATTGTCATTATCATCATCATCATCATCATCATCATCATCATCATTTAACCATATCTTTAAATTTAGTGAATCTACGTTGCCGCTGCTCAGTCAAGTTCTCACTATCCGGGAGAGACGGCGATTCGAATCGATTCCTATCCAGCTGGAGGGGTATTCCTAAACACAAACCCTGCTTCTCCCGTCGGAGTCGCAAACAAGTCACCTTTGGTACGATTCAGGAGTCGCGAGTCCGATCAGATCGACATTCTCAGAGAACCACTCTGCCAAGGTTGTTCGGGACTCTAACCCGCCTTGGACTTATGCCAATGGCTCTCCGCACATCCTTACTACCTCCAGAATGTCGCCACTGCTCGCGTCCCCAGCCTGAGTCGAGCTACTAGGCTTCGCGGTCGGAACGACTTATCCAGCCAGCTAAGTGTTAGGCTGCGTTCAACATGACATGAGGACGTACAGCGTATCGGTCCTTAAACGACACAGACGGGGATAGATTCACACACAAGACCTCCATGCCTTGTTGCTGCACTACCATCATCCCGTCCGGTCTACTTTCATTATTAACACATGGTTCTTTTTCATGATAGCCATTTTAGCCAACCGTGACCAGAGCTCATCCTACATCTCGCAGGTGACAGGAAATCACCTGACTTCTACCGGTCTATGCATAGCTAAGCATCATTCGATCCTACACTTAATTAGGATTCACAGGATTTTATCTGGACAAGGTAAGGATATAATGCAACAATTGGTTCCAACAAATTCCTATACTTAATGCATCATCAACAATAAAAGATACTCAATGTATTTGTGAAAACATAGGAGACTTAATATGCTCCGGGGCTTGCCTGGGATCCCACACTGAGTCAGTGTTAGTTAGACGACACTCGCTAAGTGAACATCTCCCGTCCTAGCACTTGTCCAGTCCTTCCACCTTCGGGATAGGTCCAACATACACCGTCTTCGGGTTCGGCTCCAACATCTCATCCTTCACGTGGTGCATCTAGCGTACCTAGATGAGATGCAATATGCAAGTGCATAAATATGAAGAATAGCACCATGAGACGCATCACAAAATAGCAAGCAAGACAAGCATAGTTTACACTAACACACTTAAGTACTTTGCGATGCTTAACTTAACATCACACAATCTATCATGCTAAGATAACAAAGAATATTATACATGGCACATAAGTCTCACAAGATCTCAGGTGTATTTAACTTAATTACTAAGGACGTGAACCACACCTAGCAACATGCAAAGCAAGTCAAGGTGAAGCAACAACTATAACCGGAATATGCCAATTTCTAGACTTGCAAACAGCGGCTTCATAAATCAATCATATCTGGAGTTTTATAAATCCAAATGCTATGAAACAAGACATTCTGGAAAGCTTAGGAAATTATCTACATTTCATCTTTAATCATCTCAGCATGATTCCCAAGTTAAGTAGGTCGAAATTATACATTTACAGAAACTGGTCCACAATTGACAGAGAGCAGCCATTTCTGAAACCCAACTTTAAACAGGCATAACTCACAAACTACTTGGCCAAATGAGACCAAATTTTAACAGCAGCTAGATACATAAATTATCTACAACTTTTGTATAAACAAGTTTCACAACAAAGCACATTGTCATGAAGAACTTTGCTAAGCTCCCAGATCTGTCCATAAACCACATCGGCAAGAAAATAATTATTAACTTATGTTGCAAACACATAATTAGGAAAAACTAACTTTACCAACATGTCACACATGACTAAAGAACACCAGAAAACCTAGTGTCCATGACCAAATAAATTCTTTTAATGCATTTCTTAATTTATTTTAGATAACAAGGTGACTTAATGAACATATACCAAAAGTATACAATAAATTCTACAAAAATTACAGTGGCTCACATATCCTCTCAATAGTCTACTGTACAAATTTCACTCCATTTGAATATGTATAGCAACCTCTATGAAAAAGACAAGTTGCTAAAGCAAGAAATCATGTGAGAGCAAGAGAAACCAATAACTCACTCATACTTCATCCAATACTCATGAAATTTTTACCACACATCAACTATCACATGAGTAGCATGCCACAAAAATTTCACTTCATTTGGAGCCCTAGATCTACAGTTATGGAAAATAACAATTTCAACTAGCATTACAACCTTACTGCACAAATCTATTTTTACCGCAAAATATTGAAACTAAAACATGCCATATTATAGATCTAATGCATAGAGAATTTCACAAGGATTCCAAAAAGTCCTCATTTACTATTTTACGAATTTCCTATGAATTACTATGAATTTCCAAAGATTCAGCAAATCTACTGCAAATAGGTCCTTATCGGCACTATTCCTTTGAGTCACTGACTTCACAGTTAGACCCTTCTATTTTGTCAAATTTGAGCCCGAGGCCCCTGGTCGCAAATCACAGCAGGGGAGGTCGTCGGAGCTTGCTGTTGCGGCCGGAAGCTGCTCGTCGTCGGCGGTGGAGTGGCGTGGAATGGCCAGGGGAGTCGTGCGCACCCGTGTGTGTCCACGGCTTGTCCAGAGATGGGCCGTGGCGCCTTGGCCACACACGCCGGTGGCATGCAGCCGTGCGGCAAGGCGGCGGCGTTGTTCCAGAGGCCAATAGCTTGGGCGAGCATGCGCGCGAGATGTAGCAAGGCAAGGAGAAGGTAGTGGCGGTGGCTGTTGGGCTGCGAAGCGCTCGGAGGTGGGAGAACGGCGGCGGCCAAACTCGAGCTCGCGGCGGCCATGGCGGGCGAGAGACAGAGACAGAACAAGAGGGAGGGGGAGAATGGAGAACACAGGGAGCAAGGGCTCGGGCTCGGCCTCAAAAACACGAGCGAGTGCGAGTTGGCGCGCATGCAGCGAGCGAGGTGTCGAGCGAAGCGAGCTGAGGGAGCCACGCGGCGTCGAAACCCTGTGCGATCGGACATTGCTGCTGTTCTGAAGATTCAAAAATGTAATACCACCTCAAACGTACGACTGAAGTTCGATTTTCTCCCCTCCATATCTCTCGAAACGATTAGTAATTTGATCAACTAATTAGACCCTATGATAGAGCTACATGAGTACAACAACTTTGATTAAGGGACCTAGGATTGATTTGGCCTATTTTGAGAGATAAAAGGCTGCAAAGTAGGCTACCTGAAACTGAATCCTGAGTTTCAGTTTCAAGTCGACTGAAACTGCATTTTTCAACGATCCATAACTCCAAATCTATTCGTCCTTTGCCACAATTTCAGTAATACAAGATGTAGAGCTACATGGGAACTAAAACTTTGTCAACATGAGTTAGAGCTGGATCGACCTAGATTGAGAGTTACATTGTTCCAAAGTATGAACCCCGAAACTGTAAAACAGCTTAACACAGCGAAATTTGCTAAGTCTAAAACAGCCCCAATTCTGCCATGTGGGCCACTTTTGAGGGTGTTCTGATCATTTTCATGAGATGACCATAAAACAACTTTTGTTCCTTAGCAAGTTTACTACAACTTTGCTTAAGGGTGCTCCTCCATGCAAACACTCCAAGCTGCACTTTTTAAATAGTCAAACAAAACTAGTTCTAGGGTCAACATGAGTCAACTAGGGCTTAGAAACCTAATTTGGACTAATGACCTTTATGAACATTGTTCCTAATGACATTATAAATGTAGCTAGGGTGTTTTGGTGGGTCACCACATTCATTTGCATGTGATGCAATTGCTCTAGCTTCTCAAATCAATTTAAACATGCATTTGCAACACATGGAATGTTAACTCGAAACAAGCGAAACAATCCGTTGAAACACTGGACCCTAGTACATGGGACATGTACAACCCCTCTAGGGTACTAGGCATAACACACAGACACCACAGAAGGTACAAACATACATGAGCAGTAAAGAACACCGTGTTGCAACATGGAAACATAGAATGATGCACATGTGGTAATGATATGAATGTGCTTATGTGATGCAATGCAGATGCACCAATGTAAGGCAAACACCAGGGGTGTTACATATGCCATCGTGTCTACCGTTAGAAACAAAATTTTCCTAAGTTTGTGAGGACGTACGGTACGAGCATGCATCATGTTAAAATACCATTCACATAATTACATTGTTCCTCCCCTTATAAAGATTCTTACTCGGTTATGTAACCCTTATCCATTATGGCATTGTCTCACCAATGGTACATGTTAATGGTACAGATGGCACGCACCAAGCAGACTGCTCGCAAGTCCACCGGAGGAAGAGCTCCTAGCCGTCAGCTTGCTCCACGTACCCGTCAACGTCACACGTTCCTTGGAGAGTTTGGGATGCCTACACTCTTATGGAGAGTGCTCAGCTATGTAGGTTATCCTGATGGAATGGAACCCCGCTACTTCTGGGCGAATGAGCGGTTGGGAGAAGGTCTCTTAGTTACTGTGGAGGCCGTTGTTCGTCCCCGTGGTGACGATTCAGAGTGGACAGGCTGGTGTTATGAGTCGACTGGCAGGACTGCTGAAGAAGCAGCTGGTAGGGCAGCTTTTGGGATCTTGAGGAATATCATGGATCGTTTTCCTCAGGAGCTGGCAGCCGCTTTGGTTGGAGTCTTTCCAAGAGGTAATCCCTCCACTGACTCATGGCAGCAGGCAAGAGGAAGATCTTTGGAGATTGGTGCAGCAGAAGGGCAGAGCAGTGATAACCCTGCAATGAGCGCCATGTTCGCAGTGATGAGAGTGTTGGATGGAGTTGAAGGTAGCCTCAGACGTGTGTCTGGTGCTCTTGGTCATGCCCACGAGGACCGCCGTCAGCTTCAGAGGGAGCACGACGCCGAGATTGAGAGGCTCACTGAAGAGATGACTCGGTTAACTCACCAGCGGAATGCAGCTTGGTCCAGGGAAGATGTCCTGAGGGCTCGACAGTTTGAGCTGGGACAGCAGCTGGCCAATGCGGAAGAATACAACGATAATCTGCATGAAGAGGTTCATCTACTGAACAATCAGCTCCACCCTTATGTCCCACCTGGAGCCGCAGAAATAGATCTAGAGGGATACGAGGAAGAAGAAGAAGAAGTGGCACCTGAAGAAGAAATAGAACCTGGGGAAGGAGATGACTCTGCGTCTGACCTCGATAGTGATCATGATGAGGATTAGATCGCTTAGCGTGTAGTGGGAAGACTAATGTATCACCTCTATTTATGTAATGGACATGTAGTTTGAAGTTGGCATTAGTAACCAGACTATCATGTAATGTTAATCGCATGTTTGGATGAACGTCAATGCAATTCCTGTACTTTGTCGTGAATCACGCTTTAAATTTCATGCGTTATGAGCACGATAAGTGGTCAAATTGGTGATGTCATGTTGCGAGAAAGAATTATTATGCCTCTGTTTTTATTGTGATTTTGAGAATTTTCTCCAGTAATTTCAGTTTGGCATGAGTATCTAATTCATCTGCAATCTCTTGGCATCAACCAATAATCACTTATTGTTGCAACTTCGCAGATGACGCGTACCCGTGCAGGAGCTAGTAGCAGCCAGGATGGCAACCATGATGACTTGCCACCCCCACCCCCACCGTCTGCTCAGGAGTTCTTTGCCCAGTTCCTGGGTAGCCAGAGGACAATGGAAGAAGCTTTGCGCCTCATCGCGCAAAACACTGCTCGTGGCCACCCACAGCAACCAGGGGCCGAGCCAAATCAGCACAGTTCATTCAAGGAGTTTCTGGACACGAAGCCGCCAATCTTCAAGGTGGCTGAGGAACCACTGCAGGCCGATGAGTGGCTGAATACCATCGAGCAGAAATTTCGTCTGCTAAGGGTCACAGAGCACCTGAAAGCAGAATATGCTTCTCACCAATTACAAGGACCAGCAGGAATCTGGTGGACGCACTTTCTGTCGTCTCTGCCTGCTAATGCGAGAGTGACCTAGGATCAATTCAAGTTGGCTTTCAGGGGACACCATATTCCCCCGGGCCTAATGCGCATGAAAGCAGCAGAATTTATGAGGCTCACTCAGGGAACCAAGTCACTCACAGAATATATGCACGCATTCAACAACTTGTCAAGATATGCTCCAAGTTTCGTGGATACTGAAGAGAAAAAGATTGAGAGTTTCAAGCGAGGTCTGGGTACCAAATTAATGAAGACTATGGCAAACTCCCGATGTGCCACGTACAATGAATTCATTAGTGATGCCTTGACCCAAGAAAATCACAACAACATGCATGCAGTTGCTAAAGGTCGCAAGAGGGCCTATGAGGCCGGTGCATCCGGATCTTTCCAGTCGAAAGCGCCTATCACAGCTAGGCCACAATTCCGTCCACCTGCATCCAAGTTCAGGCCTCCACCACTGAAAGCTCAGAATAACAGGCCACAGAAACCATTTCGTAAGGCGTTCACTATTGCCTTACCAAAAGGGAATGGTAATCAGGACAGCTCCGCCGGATTCAGAAGCAATCAACCTTGTTTCAACTGCAATCAACTGGGTCACTGGTCCAAGGAGTGCCCCCACCCCAAGAGGAATGGCAACCCCATGCAGAACAATCAGAGGCAGGTGAATGCCAGGGCACGTCAGGGACAAGTGCATTATACTGCTGTGGAGGAAGTGCCCGCCGGAGAAGTTGTCACGGCTGGTATGTTTCTTGTCAACAAGCACCCCGCTGTTGTTTTATTTGATTCAGGAGCTTCTCATTCATTCATGAGTCAAGCATTTGCATCTAGACATGATCAAGAAATAATAGAAGTAAGTAAAGGGGGTTTTAACATAAGTTCAGCAGGGGGAACAGTTACTACCAAAAAGATAGTAAAAAATGTACTCATCTTGATACAAGGGAGGGAGTACACAACAGATTTGATAATATTGCCGGGGTTGTCGATAAGTGTAATCTTAGGCATGAATTGGATGAAGTATCATGGTGCTCTTATTGACACTAGCACCCGTACCATTATGTTGAGAGAACCCATGGGAGGGAATGCTTTTCTAGTTCCACTCTCCCGCGAATTCGAACCACAACATCTAGCCTGTGCTATCCAAGCCACCACCATATGTGATATTCCCGTGGTTTGTGAGTTTCCGGATGTATTTCCAGAGGAATTACCAGGTCTACCACCGGATAGGGACGTGGAATTTAAGATTGAATTAGTGCCAGGTACCGCACCCATATCCAGAAGGCCATATAGAATGCCACCCAATGAGTTAGCAGAACTCAAGGTTCAATTGCAAGATCTATTGGACAAAGGTCTTATCCAACCCAGCTCCTCTCCGTGGGGATGTCCAGCACTGTTTGTGAAAAAGAAGGATAAGTCACTAAGGATGTGTGTAGATTACAGACCACTCAATGCTGTGACCATCAAGAACAAATATCCGTTACCCCGCATCGACATCTTGTTCGATCAGCTAGCAAAGGCAAAAGTATTCTCCAAAATTGACTTAAGATCAGGTTACCATCAGATAAAGATTAGACCGGAGGATATACCCAAAACTGCTTTCTCTACTAGGTACGGCTTATACGAGTATTTGGTTATGTCTTTTGGACTAACGAATGCTCCAGCCTATTTCATGTACCTAATGAACTCGGTATTCATGCCCGAACTGGATAAGTTCGTGGTCGTGTTTATCGATGACATATTGATTTATTCGGAAAGTGAGTTAGATCACGAAGAGCATCTGAGGATTGTCCTATCCAGACTGAGGGAGCATAAGCTATATGCCAAGTTTAGCAAATGTGAATTTTGGATGAGCAAAGTACCATTTTTAGGTCACATTTTATCGAGAGATGGAATCTCAGTAGACCCATCCAAAGTACAAGAGGTCATGGATTGGAAAGCCCCAACTTCGGTGCATGAAGTTCGGAGTTTTCTAGGGTTAGCAGGATACTATCGCCGATTTATTCTAGATTTCTCAAAGATAGCTAAGCCTATGACTAGACTACTTCAGAAAGATGAGAAATACAAGTGGACACCAGAATGTGAGACAGCTTTTCACACCCTCAGAACTTTGTTGACTACCGCACCAGTGCTAGCACAACCAGACATTGAGAAGCCTTTTGATGTATTTTGTGATGCATCAGGAATAGGTTTGGGATGTGTACTTATGCAAGAAGGGAGAGTAATTGCATATGCCTCTCGGCAACTGAGAAAACATGAAGTCAACTACCCTACACATGATTTGGAACTTGCAGCCGTTGTCCATGCATTAAAGATATGGAGACATTACTTGTTGGGCAATGTATGTCATATCTATACTGACCACAAGAGCCTCAAGTATATCTTTACCCAGCCAGAACTGAACATGAGACAACGTAGATGGTTGGAATTGATTAAGGACTATAATTTGGAAGTGCATTACCATCCGGGTAAAGCTAATGTGGTAGCCGACGCACTTAGTCGAAAGTCCCATTTCAACACTGTGGAAGCACTATTGGAAGATGGATTCAACTTGCTACATCCTACGGTACTACACAATATCACAATCAGTTGCTCGCTTGAGGGCAAAATCATAGAGCTACAGCAGACTGATGTAGGAATAAGTCACATCAAGAGAAAAACGCAAGAGCAAGGAACCAAACATTTTAGATTGGACGAAAGAGGTGTATTATGGTTTGAGGACCGACTAGTGGTGCCAAAAGACCGTGAGCTAAGGAATCAAATTTTAGAAGAAGCTCACTCCTCCAAATTGTCTATCCACCCGGGTAGTAGTAAAATGTATCAAGATCTGAGAAACCGTTTTTGGTGGACTAAGATGAAGAAAGAGATCGCAGCCTATGTTGCTAGGTGTGATAACTGCAGTAGAGTGAAAGCCGTCCATTTGAAAACCGCTGGATTACTTCAGCCATTGCCTATTCCAGGATGGAAATGGGAGGAAATCAGCATGGACTTTATTACAGGCCTTCCAACAACGCCCCAAGGTCACGATTCAATCTGGGTCATTGTTGATCGTCTCACCAAGTCAGCACATTTTGTACCAGTTCACACAACATATCACGCAGGTAAATACTCTGAGTTATATGTTTCCCAGATCGTGAAATTGCATGGAGTACCCAGGACTATAATCTCAGATAGAGGACCACAGTTCATAGCTCGTTTCTGGGAGCACCTACACCAAGCTTTGGGAACCAAGCTAATCAGGAGTTCAGCTTATCATCCGCAAACTTCAGGGCAGACAGAGAGAGTAAACCAAATCCTAGAAGATTTACTTAGAGCTTGTGTTATATCTTCAAAAGGTCCATGGGAGAAATGGTTACCTTTAGCTGAATTCTCCTATAACAACAGTTATCAAGCGAGTATCAAAATGGCTCCATTTGAAGCCTTATATGGCAGAAAATGCAGAACTCCATTGAATTGGATTGAGCCCGATGAAAGGAGATATTTTGGTATTGATTTTGTCAATGAAGCCGAAGAACAAGTACGTATCATCCAACAACACATGAAGGCAGCTCAATCAAGACAGAAGAGTTATGCCGATAGAAGAAGAAGACCACTAACTTTTGAAGTAGGTGACTATGTGTACTTGAGAGTATCACCCATGAAAGGTGTGAAGAGATTTGGGATGAAAAAGAAGCTTTCACCAAGATATGTAGGGCCATACAAAATTTTGGAACGAAAAGGAAATGTTGCGTACAAGCTACAACTCCCGCCAGAGATGAGTGCAATCTTTGATGTGTTCCATGTTTCGCAGCTAAAGAAATGTCTTCGAGTACCGGAAGAAGCTATTGCACCCACCAACGTGCAACTTCAATCGGATTTGACCTATGAAGAAAAGCCGATTCGAGTATTAGAAGAGATGGAGAGAGTAACAAGGAGTAAGATTATTAAGTTCTATAAGGTGGTGTGGAACAATCATAGTGAACAAGATGCTACATGGGAAAGAGAAGATTATCTGCAAGAAGTTTATCCCGCCTTTTTCCAAGAATGGTAGGTCTTGCAAATCTCGGGACGAGATTTTTATAAGGGGGAGGGGCTGTAACACCTCGGGTGTTAGCCTTGCATAACTTGACTTGCATACCATGAACATGAGCATCAAGCATTCATAAATCATCATTTACAATTGAAACATCTGATCGAAACATATGAAACATTGCTTGTTATTTCGTGTTTCTTGTAACATGTGCATATGATCATATGCAAATAAATGCTAGTGTGTAATGTTGGTCACTACAACACCTTAGCTACACTTAGATTAACAAAAGGGAACCTTGTTCATGAAGGCCACATTTCTTGAGCAAGCACTTAAGTGATATTTCATGTGTTGACCTGAATAGCTATATGAGTGACTACTACATGGAATGCTTAAATGACTTTGCAAATTGTTCTAACATGCTTAGAGTATCATCATGAACAACTTTGGTACTTAGTGCTAGGGCTAGATTGGTCATTTAGCCATGGTTTGTGTATGTATATTGATTTCAAAGTGACATGTTTGACTAAAGTTGAACTAGGTGTTAGAGACCTTGCATGGAGGAGTTCACTAAAGCAAAGTTGTAGTGTTTGACATAAGGAACAACTTTTATTTTTACGTCATGGACTGATTTAGCTTCTAACATGCTTGAATGGGTCCCACAAAAACCAGCAAAATCCAGTTTTCAACACTTAACAAATTTTCCTAAGTAGTTGATCGACTGACCGACTGACAGCCAAGGTTGGGCACGAGATTACTCCGTATCTATTGCGAATTAGAGCTCGATCATTGAACAACAATTGAAGCTGGTACATAGGGCTATAAATTTCGTTTAGACGTCTTATGCTTTGGAGCGACGGATTAGCGGGAAAATCAGCGGCAAATCTCGTCGTCAGGCTCGGCCATCACGTTCTGACGAAACTGAATCGCGGCGTCATGGCCGACCGGCTTCAGACACCGCGCGCCGCGTGGAGGTCTCCATGGCCGCGCGTCGCCTCTGCTCTGCCCAGGCAGGCCACGATGCGCCGAATGCAGCCTTTAACTCGCCCACGCTCGCCCGCAACGCCCAGCGCCTGCATTTTCGTTTTCCCGGCTCCTCCTTCGCCGTTCGCAGCGCCCGCAAGCACAGCAGCAGCGCCGCCGTCGCCGTGACGGCACCAACCCACGCCTAGCCACTCAATCGCCACCGCAACCTCTTCACCATCATCTCAGCGACTCACTGCGCCCGCCCGTGCCCGCTGACCACGCTAGGTGAGCTCCAGCCACGCGCACATGCTCGCCGGAGCTCCGCCACCACCCTCCGTCGCCGTGGCCAGGCCTAACCAGACCACCCTAGGCCACGAGAGCGCGCGCACTAGCTTCCTTGTAGTCTGTAAATGCTCGGCGTAGCGTTTGTTTGAGCCGCCGTAGCCTTCACCGGTGTCCCACCGACGTCCCGCCTCGCCGAGCCGCCATGGCCGCCGCCGTCGTCCTTACCGTCGACGTTAGGGTTGGCCAAGGGGTTCAATAGAAGCGCTAGGTTGAGTAGGTCACGCCGTGAAGACGTTACCGCCGGCGGACTCGCCGTCGACGAGCCGTGGCCGCGCGAGCTTGCTCAGCGCCGCCGGCTCTGTTTCGGTTTCACTGACAGGCGGGCCCTGCTGACCAGCGGGTCCCACCGGTCAGCGACAGCAGTAGTGTAGGCTAACTCATTTTGAATCCAGTTTTTGATTTGTTTTGTTATTTTTGTATCTGCAGTTTGGTAGCTCCAAAAATTGTGAAATAAATATGATTGTGTTGCATAGGAAGTGTAGTATTTAGGAAAAATATGTTCTTAGCTTCAACAGTAGAAATTTCTGGAGATTTAAATAAGGATTTGAAATGTGCTTTTGAATGCATTCAAATTTGTTTATTTTATATCTAGAGTTCATGTGCTCCAAAAATTATGAAATTTTTGTGGTAGGCTATTATTGTTATACATGAGCTTGGATAAAAATTTGAGAACCAGTGCATGTGTAGATCTATAGTTATAGATTTTTCTTTTATAAATAGTTAATCCTTGCATGAATTTTTATAAATTAATTATAAGTCCAAAATTCATGAGATTTATTGGAGATGATACTAGTACCATATGGATGTTAAGAAAAATAAGAAATCTGTTGCTTGACACTTTTCAATAGGATTTTCCATTTATGCTATTTCAAGCCTTGCTTCCTTATCATTTTTGTATAGGATGTTCTACTTAGTAAAATGACATGAAATTTTTATAGTAGTCCTTTGATAGCATTAGTAAGGCTCTGTGAATTTTTGAGAATTTATTAAGCACATCTGATATATATTTATTATTTAACCTAGATATCTAAATAAAATGATAAAGGCAATTTAATAAATAGTTTGGGCTTTGCCATTATATTATCTTAACTATGTTGGTATGCTTAAACTGTTGGTAGGTTCTAGGTTGTCAATTTGTGGATGATTACATAAAGTAGAGGTGCTATTACTTTATATTGCATGTTAAATCATTTCCGGACTGATTCTAGAGTATGAGGAGTTACAGGTTGAAACTGATGTAGACTGTAAAAATGGTTAATAACAAAGTTGTAGAAAATTTGATAAGCTTTCCAGAAAGTCCAGGATCACTAGATTTGGAATTGTAGAACTCCAGTTATGAGTGAAACAAGTAGATACTGTTTGTGGCATAGTCGATGCTTTGTAGAAGTAGTTAAGTAGTAAGCGAGAAGAGATATGCACCTACTCAAACAACGTGATGCACTTGTTAACGTATATGCATTCGTAATACTTATACCATACTCATGCATCTAGGATCGGAGGAAGAGATCACGTTGCTGGAATTCGAAGAAGCAGAGGAAGGGAACCCGCAGGAGGATCCGCAAGCCGCAGCTCCCGAAGGCGTGGAGCAGAACCCTGAAGAGCTGCCGGAGTGCCCTGACCATCGCCCTACTTCCTTTCTGCGAGGCAAGCCCCGGAGCATTATAAGTCTCCCAGTAATTTACAAATGTTTACTTACGTATCTATGATTGATGCATTAGGTTATAAGAGTTGAATGAAACCACTTGATGCATGTACATTCCTTGTCCAGATATTACACCTTTAACCGGTATAGGTCCAGGATCGAATATATATGCTTAGCCATGCTTAGACCGGTAGAAGTCGGGTGATGTCCTATCACCTGCGAGATATAGGTGGATACCGGAGCACGGTTGGCTATATCTGCTATCGTGGAACAGAACCATGAGGTAAAAGTAAATTGAGACCGGACGGGAAGTCGATAGGGAAGCAACAAGGCATGGAGGTCTTGGGTGTGGACTTATCCCCGTCTGTGTCGATCAAGGACCGTACCGTTGTTGGAACTTCTGACAAGATTGAACGCATGCCTCTCACTTAGCTGGCCGGATAACTCGTTCCGACCGCGAAGCCGAGTAATTCAACTCAGGCCGGGAATCGTTCTGTTGTGCGCTCCTTCCGGGGAACGATCAGACTGAGCCCAAGGGCAGGCTTGGCCTGAGCATCCTGGCATCTGGTGTTCCAGATTGTGCGGCGCAGTACGAACCCGCGAAATGTGTACCGGAGTTGTACCAAAGGTGACCTAAGACTATCGTGGCTGGTAGATCTGGGTTTGTGTTAGGAATAAATTTCCCAGCTGGTAGAAATCGATTCGAATCGCCGTCTCTCCCGGATAGTGAGAAACTTGGCTAGCTCCAACATCGTAGTAACTGTGTTATGAAACATGATGGTTCAGAGGAATATGGAATTACAATACCTGCTATGGTTACTATTGGATGCTTCTAAATGATATACCACATGTTTGGCACAGGATAGTTGCTAATCTAGAAATGGTTAGTTATAATTAACTTGATAAAGGAATCATAATTGTACAACGGGTAATTGCCTTTTTCGCAAAATGTTGTCAAGTTCCGTCCACTTCTACAGCCTTGCATGATCCTTGGAGTCATTTTATTTCTGGTTCATGACGGGTAAGTCTAGCTGAGTACCTTCTCGTACTCAGGGTTTATTTTCCCATTGTTGCAGATGGCACTGTGTATCATGGTTATTGCAAGAGTTGCTTCTATCCCGCTGTGGATGAGGAGTAAGCCTTGGGCAGGCTTCCTTAGTAATTCCTATCTTTGCTTTTGTGGATCGTGATCTGGCCTGGCACTGTATCAAACTACGTTGGAAACTTATCTTCAAACTTATTTGCTTCCGCTTTAATTATCAAACTCGGTTTGTAATAACTTTCTATTCGTACTCTGAGGATGAAAAGTATCTGTGAACTTTATGTAATATGTGGCATGTATGTTGAATCCTGTACGATCTTGGTTGTTGTAAATCGTTTATCGAGACCCGTCGTGGTACTCGACGGACTACCGGGTTTATATGGGTTCAAGTATGACAGTGCAACCGCTTGCGGATTGCCATTATACTTGTATTCTTATAAATTGGTCGGTTCTACGACACATATGGCGCTAGTAATCTAATTGATGATGTGGTGATTGGAGAATGAATTATTGCCTCTATTTATTGTATGAATTTTACATTCTCTCCAGTAAATTCAGTTTGGCGTAATTACATTGTTCCTCTCCAATGTGCTAACATCACTAATAATTGCTGGTTGTGCATTGTTGCAGATGTCTCGCACTCGTTCCACTGGTACGGCTGGTGATGATGATGATCTTCCACTACCACCACCACCCACACCAGCGGAATTGATGGCAATTCTTGCTGAAGGACAGTGCACTATGGCTGAGGCTCTCCGCACGATTGCAAATCGTGATGGTCGGGGTGCACGCCAAGGACCAGAACCAAATCAGTATAGCGACTTCAAAGATTTCCTTGACACTAAACCACCGATCTTTAAGGAGGCTGAAGAGCCCCTCCAAGCTGATGAGTGGCAGAACACTCTTGAGCAGAAATTCTATTTGCCTCGCTTGATAGAAGTGCTGAAGACTAAATATGCTTCTCACCAACTACATGGGCCAGCTGGTATTTGGTGGAGTCATTATCGGTCCACTATGCCCGCTAATGCCCAAATCACTTGGGATCAGTTTAAGTCTGCCTTTAGGGGAAATTATATTCCTCCTGGTCTCATGGCAATCAAGCATACGGAGTTCATGAAGCTAACACAGGGGAACAAGAGCTTGAATGAATACCTGTAGGCTTTCAATAACCTTGCAAGGTATGCTACTGAGTTTTTTTGACACTGATGCTAAGAAGATCGCTAGTTTCAAGCGGGGACTTAGCCCCAAATTGATAAAGACTATGGGAAATTGTAAGTGTGCTTATTTTAATGAGTTTGTTAGTGATGCTTTATCTCAAGAGAACAACAATGTTGTGTATGCTGCTTCAAAGAATCGCAAGAGAGCCTATAAGGTGGGTGCCTCACAATCCAAGGCTCCAGTCACACATAAGGTTCCATTCTGTCCTCCGGCATCAGCTGCTAAGTTCCGCCCACCGCAGAAGAAGAATCCAGGCAGGACTGGATTTCGCAAGGCTTTTACAGTTGCTCTTCCAAAGGGCACTACTAGTCAAGGCAGCTCCAAGGTTCCTCCAAGCAACATGCCATGCTGGAACTGCAACAAGACAGGTCACTAGGCAAGGGAGTGTCCTTACTCTAAAAAGAATAATTACCAAGGTGGCCGTCAGGGGCAGGTGAACCACACTAATATTGCTGATATTCCTTCAGGAGAGGTAGTAACTGCTGGTAAGTTTCTGGTTGATCAACACCCTGCAGTTGTACTATTTGATTCGGGTGCTTCGCATTCTTTTATTAGTCCCGCATTTGTATCCAAGTTTATGCAGAAAACATACACTATTGAGGGTGAGGGTTATTGTATTAGGGCTGCCAGTGGTACTATCCTAACCAAACTCGTAGTCAAGGACGTGCAACTTGAGATAGAGGGACAAAGTTACTAGGTTGATCTGGTAGTTTTACTGGGGCTGGGTATCTACGTGATATTGGGAATGAACTAGATGAGCAGTCATGGGGTGCTTATTGATACATTGACTAGAGTAGTCATGCTCAGAGATCCTTGTAATTAGGAAGGTTTTCTAGTGCTGCTACCCAGGGACATCAATCTTTCTTGTGCGGCTAATGCGGTGCAAGCAAAGGTTATGGCAGATATCCCTGTAGTGTGTGATTTTCTAGATGTTTTTCCCGATGATTTGCCAGGGTTGCCCCCAGATCGGGACGTGGAGTTCAAGATAGAATTGCTACCTGGTACAACACCCATCTCTAGAAGGCCTTATAAAATGCCTCCCAACGAACTAGCCAAACTTAAGACCCAGTTGAATGAACTTCTAAAGAAAGGCCTTATCCGTCCTAGTTTGTCTCCGTGGGGGTGTCCAGCTATCTTTGTGAAGAAGAAGGATCAACCACTATGCATGTGTGTAGATTATAGGCCTTTGAATGCAATCGCAATCAAGAATAAGTACCCTCTACCACGCATAGATATCTTATTTGATCAGTTGTCTAAAGCAAAAGTCTTTTTCAAGATTGATTTGAGATCTAGTTATCATCCAATCAAAATTTAGCCTGAGGATGTTCCAAAAACTGCATTCTCTACAAGATACAGTCTGTATGAGTATGTTGTTATGTCTTTTGGATTGACCAATGCCCCCGCACACTTCATGTATTTGATGAATTCGGTGTTTATGCTCGAGTTGGATAAATTTGTGGTGTTATTTATAGATGATATCTTGGTCTATTCTGAGAATGAAGAAGCCCGCGTTGAACATTTGTGAGTGGTTCTCACTAGATTACGTGAACACAAACTGTATGCAAAGTTTAGCAAGTGTGAATTCTAGCTTCGTGAGGTATCTTTTCTCGGGCATGTATTATTCGATGGTGGAATTATGGTGGATCCCACCAAGGTGCAAGAAGTGTTGGACTAGAAGGCTCCAATCTTGGTGCATGAGGTTTGGAGTTTTCTAGGATTGGCTGGCTATTACTGTCGCTTCATCTTGGATTTCTCTAAAATAGCCAAGCCTATGACTCGGTTGCTGCAAAAAGACATGAGGTTTGTCTGGACTTCCGAGTGTGATGCGGCTTTTCACACCCTGTGAACCCTTCTAACTTTGGCTTTGATTTTGGTGCAACCAGATATCGAGAAACCTTTTAATGTGTTTTGTGATGCATCAGGTATAGGTTTAGGAGGTGTTCTTATGCAGGAGGGTAGAGTCATTGCTTATACCTCTTGCCAACTTCAAAAGCATGAGGTGAACTATCCTACGCATGACTTAGAACTCGCTGCAGTTGTTCATGCTTTGAAGGCTTGGAGACATTATTTGCTTGGCAATGTGTGCAACATCTACACTGATCAT
The DNA here is from genome assembly GCF_019320115.1 of Miscanthus floridulus. Classification (NCBI taxonomy): domain Eukaryota; kingdom Viridiplantae; phylum Streptophyta; class Magnoliopsida; order Poales; family Poaceae; genus Miscanthus; species Miscanthus floridulus. The sequence goes on from NC_089597.1 coordinate 49,933,149, forward strand.
AAAAGTCTTAAGTACATCTTCACTCAACCTGAGTTGAATATGCATCAGAGAAGATGGCTCGAGTTGATCAAGGATTACAACCTACAAGTGCACTACCATCGTGACAAGGCAAACATCATTGCAGATGCCTTGAGCAAGAAATCTCATTGCCACTCTTTGATTAAAAGTGACCTCCATTTGTCCAACTCCTACATCCTGCAGTCTTTCACAACATCACTATTAGTTGTACTCTATAGAGTCAAATTATTGAGCTACAGAAGATAGATCCAGGTGTGTTCCACATCAAGTGCAAGATGAAAGAGCAAGAAACCAAGCATTTTTGGGTAGATGAGAATGATGTGTTATGGTTCAAGGATAGGTTAGTGGTTCTGAAGGATAGAGAGCTTAGAAATCAAATCATATCTGAAGCACATTCCTCGAAATTATCTATTCATCCTGGTAGTAGCAAAATGTATCATGATTTGAAGCCTCACTTTTGGTGGACCAAGATAAAGACAGAGATAGCCACTTATGTGGCTAGGTGTGACATGTGTTGTCGAGTTAAAGTTGTACACATGAAGGCTGGATTGCTTCAGCCACTCTCTATTCTAGGTTGGAAATGGGAGGAGATAAGTATGGATTTTATTATTGGACTCCCTACTACTTAGAGGAATTTTAACTCTATTTGGGTGATTGTAGACCGTCTGACCAAGTCTGCACACTTCATTCCTGTCCGCATAGATTTCCATCCAACTGAATATGCGGAGTTGTACTTCAATTAGATAGTCCGACTTCATGGGATACCTCGCACTATTGTCTCTAATAGAGGATCACAGTTCACTGCTCTCTTTTGGGAGCACTTACACGGATTATTGGGAACTAAGTTAGTAAGAAGTTCTGCCTATCATCCACAAACCAATGGGCAAACTGAGTGAGTGAATCAAATCTTACAAGATATGTTGAGAGCGTATGTCATCTCATCTAAGGGTTCATGGGAAAAGTGGTTGCCCCTAGCTGAATTCTCTTATAATAATAGTTATCAAGAGAGTATCAAGATGGCACCGTTTGAAGCTTTGTACGGCCGAAAGTGTAGAACCCCGTTGAATTGGGTTGAAGCCGGTGAAAGGAGATATTATGGAATTGATTTTGTTCAAGAAGCCGAAGAACAAGTCCATACTATTCAAAACCATATGGCCACAGCTCAAGCTAGGCAGAAAAGTTATGCTGATCGTCGTAGAAAACCTATCGAGTTCGAAGTTGGAGACTTTGTTTATCTGGAAGTCTCACCCATGAAGAGTGTCCAATGCTTTGGTGTGCAGCGAAAGCTTGCGCCAAGATATGTTGGTCCGTTTCAAATCATTAGACAAAGTGGTAAGGTAGCATACAAGATCCAATTACCTCCTAAGATGAGTGTTATCTTCAATGTCTTTCACGTATCTTAGTTGAAGAAATGCCTTCGCGTCCCTAAAGAGAGAGTTCCACTAGGGGATATCGAGTTAAAATCTGATTTGACTTTTGAAGAAAAACTCGTCCGAGTAATTAACACTTGTGAGCGAGTGACTTAGAGTCGGGTGGTCAAGTTTTACAAGGTCATATGGAGTAATCAGGGTAGTGAACGCGATGCAACGTGGGAAAGAGAAGATTATTTGAGGGAAGGTTATAAGGAATTCTATCAACAATGGTACGCATGTCAAATCTCGGGACGAGATTTTTATAAGGGGGGAGGGCTATAACACCCTAGGTGTTTGGCTTTCACATTTGCACTTGCATTTCATAAACATGAGCATCATTCATCCATTCATGAGCTTAGATTGTATGAAACATGCTTTTGAAACATTGCAACATATTGTTATATTCCATGTGTTTGTTTTAGGAAATGAATAGTGTGCAACACTCAAGTGCAACATGTACAACTCACTTTAGTGAAACATGGTTAGCTAGTACTATGCCACAAACTCATGAAACATATGAAACATGGCTTTGAAACAAAAGTAGCAATTCACTTGTTTTTCCTTGTTTCAATGCATGTGATGCTTGATTTTGGTGTGATCAATGTGTGGTGTGGCTAATTATACTCTTAAACAACTTAGCTACACTTTGAATGTCATTAGGAACAATGTTCATGTTGACCTTAGTGTCTAATTATGTTTCCAAGTCATGGTTTGACTAGTGTTGACCCCTAGAGCTCCTTTGTTTGACTGTTTAAAAAGTATAGCTTGAAGTGTTTGCATGTCTGAGCAACCTAAAGAAAAGTTGTAGCAAACTTTATGAGGAACAAAAGCTATTTTATGACCATCTCATGAAAATGTGCAGAACATGCTCAAAAAGGGCCCACAAGTCAGTTTTGAGATCTATTTAGAAACTCTGAAATTTTCTAAGTCTTGGAACTGGTTTTCAGTTTCATGTGTCGATGTTTGGAGCCTTGTATCTCCAAAACCAAGCCGAACTAGCTCAAGCTCCAATTATAAAAGTTGTAGCCCTCATGTAGATCTCCAACTTTGTCAACTATGCCATGAGCTAGATCATCACGGTTTAGAAGATATGGATTGAGGAAATTGCGCTATCAGTCGGCACCATTGAACAACTGAACGAAATTTTCAGACGGCTATAGTGCCGACCGGCCACAGGCCTCTGCCACCGTGTGGCCACCACGCGCCATGGCTGGCCTGGCGCTGCTGCCCGCTGTCCACCGCAAGAGGCCACGTCCTTCTGCCCTCCTAGCTCACATTTGCCTTCCCTGCCTCCTCCTTCGTCTCTCCCGCAGCAGCATAGCAACACCGCGCAGCACAGCTCACCGTCGTCGCCATTGATGGCACAAGCCTGCGCCTCATCACTCAATCACCACCGCAGTAGCTCCATTGTGCTTCCACCGTCACCCCGCGCCCGCATTTTCTCACTGGCAGCGCCTGGTAAGCCATCGTGCCGCGTGCGGTCCTCTCCGGCGTTCACCGCCGCATCTCATCACCATGGCCAGCTCGCCTCCGACCACCCCTTACCTCGCTAGCATGTGCACTAGATTCACCGTAGACCCTAGATTCTTGGCACAACCTTGGATTGAGCCCTCACAGCCAGCCCCGGTGCTATGCTGTCGAGCCGCTCCGCTGCACCGCCATGGCCGCCGCCGTAGTCGCTAGCTCCGGCCATAGGCCCAATTAGTTAGCTCAGTGTGTTCGGGATGTAGTGGCTATGCTTGTAGTACCGATGCCGTCGCCGGAGAAGTCGCCGCCGGCGAGCTAGCGCCGCTCCCACGCCGATCCGCGTCGAGCAAGCCGCCTCCCCTGTTTTTGTTTCACTGATGCGTGGGCCCGGCTGACCGGTGGACCCCGCCTGGCAGTGACTAAATATTAGAAGGATAGTTCATTTGTTCAGTTTTGAATGTTGTTTTGTAAAATTTGTATCTCTAGTTTTGTAGATCCAAATTGGGTGGTTCCAATTTTGTTAAGATCATGGTGAAGTGTAGTATTTAGAAAAATATAACATGAACACTTGCAGTAGAATTTCTAGAAGAATTAAATTGAAACTTGAAATATGTTTTTAAATGACTGCAAAGTTATTTAATTTATATCTTGAGTTCCTGTGCTCCAAAAATTATGAAATTTTGATGGTGAGCTCTTCTTGATGACTAGAAGCTTTGGTAAAAATTTGAGAGTAAGTGCAGGTCTGGTTTTTGAGTTATAGATTTTCCTTTTATCATTGGATGATCCTTGTGTGAATTTTAGTAATTTATCTATGAATCCAATGACCATGAAATTTATTGGAGGTTGTCCTAGTACCATAACGATGCTAAGAAAAATATAAAATTTGTTGCTTGAAACTTTTCACTAGGGTTTCCTATTTATGTCATTTTAAGCCTTTATGCCTTGTCATTTTTGTGTAGGATGTGATACTTGCTCAAATGATGTGAAATCTTTACAGTAGCCTACTTGGAGCATGTAGTACCTACTGTAATTTTTGTAGATTAAATGGTGTAGTTTTCATATATGTTTATCATTCCTCTTAAATAATTAAATAAATTAAGAAAGGCATTAAAAGAAATGAATTGGTGGTGAACACTTTACTTTCTGGTGTTCTTATGATATGTGTGATAAGTGAGTAAAGTTGGTTTTGTCCAAGTATATGTTTACAACATAAGTTAATAATTATTTTCTTGCATTATGTCTTTCTGGACAGTTCTGGGAAATTTGCAAAGTTCACTATGATAATTTGGTTTTCTGGGAAAGTGGTGAATACAAAAGTTGTATATAACTTATGTATCTAGATCCTGTTAAAATTTGGTGGCATTTGGCCTAGTAGTTTAGGAGTTACAGTCGTTCAAAGTTGGATCACAGTTTTGCTTGCTCTCTGTCTTGTTTGGACCTGATTGTGTGGCTCTGTAAATTCGAACTGGTAAAGATTGGAATCATGCCTTGAGGTCTGAAAATGAATTGTAGACAATTTCATAAGATTTCCAAATTGTCTTCTTGCCTATCATTTTGATTTGTAGATCTTCGGTTATGATCAGTTTACTATACCGCTGTATAGTTCCTGTTTTGCGGAAATACGAATGTTTGTGTGTATGCCTTGTTGCAATGTTCTTGTGGATTGTTTAGGTGCTAGCCTAACTTGAGAACATGCTTAGGTGCAGGTGCTAGGTCCTTAACTGAAGATGAGCAATTGTACATTAGGTTGTATAAACTTGGTAAGTTAACGTGATTTGAATAGAGCTTAAGTCGGAAAATGCGGACTGCAGTAAGCATGTGCATTCCCCGAGCATTCCTAACTTCGTTCATGTGCATCCATGATATTTATCTTGTGCATACATGCAATAGGTGTGCTGGAGGGAGTGACGCTTCTAGAGTTCGAGGGAGTGAGCTAGGAGGAGGAGCCTGAGGTTCAGGCAATCGACGAAGCAGCCGCTGAGGAGGAGTTGCCCGAGTGCCCTGACCACCGCCCATCCTCTTTCCTAAAAGGCAAGCCCCGGAGCATATTAAGCCTCCCTTGTTTTTACAAATATCTTGAGTATCTTTTATTGTTGATGATGCATTAAGTATAGGAATTGGTTGGAACCAATTGTTGCATTATATATCTATCCTTGTCCAGATATCACACTTGAATCCTATTTAAGTTCAAGAACGGGTAAATGTTTAGCCATGCTTAGTGCGGTAGAAGTCAGGTGATTTCCTGCCACTTGCGAGCTTTAGGATGTGGTGGATCACGGTTGGCTATATTTGCTATCATGGAAAAGAAACATGTTAATAATGAATGAAGACCGGGCGGAGGCTTGTGTAGAGTTGGACATAGTGACTCCATCTGTGTCATTTAAGGACTGATACGCTGTACGTCCTCATGTTATGTTGAACGCAGCCTAACACTTAGCTGGCCAGATAACTCATTTCGACCATGAAGCCTAATAGCTCGACTCAGGCCGGGAACGCGAGTAGTGGCACGCATTTTGAAGGTAGTAAGGATGTGCAAAGAGCCATTGGTGTAAGGCCAAGGCGGGTTAGAGTCCCGATCACTCTTGGTAGAGTGGTTCTCTGAGAATGCTGATCTGTTCAGACTCGCGACTCCATAGTTGTACCAAAGGTGACTTTGATTGCGACCCTAACGGGGGAAGCAGGGTTTGTGTTTAGGAATACCCCTCCAGCTGGATAGGAATAGATTCGAATCGCCGTCTCTCCTAGATAGTGTGAACTTGACTGAGCAGCGGCAATGTAGATTCAATTAATTTAACGATATGGTTAAATGGATGATGATGATAATGTTGCCACGATTTATACCTGCTATGGTTATTAATGTTTATATCTTAATCAAGTGATTGCTTAGTACAGGTGCTAATATAGATGATAGGTTAATGGCTTAAAGTCACTGCTAGCTTAGGTTAAAAGTTAATCATTATTACTTATGCTTTTCCGCAAAAAGAAAGTGTCAGCTAGATCCACTAAATTAAGCTATGCTTGATCCTTGGTGTCATTTATTTTGGTTTTCGACGGGTAAGTCTAGCTGAGTATATTCTCGTACTCAGGGTTTATTCCCTCTTGTTATAGATGACCTTCTTTATCAGGGCTTCTGTAAGTATTGTCTCCACCCGGCGGGTGACGAAGACTAGATCACAGGCATGATCTCTGTTTATCTTATCCGAATGCTTTTATGGGATGTGATCGGCAAGCTGGTACTTGTATTTGAACTCATGTGTGTGAGTTAAACTATTTGCTTCCGCTACTTTACAAGACTTGGTTTGTAATAACTATGACTCTGAGGTGTTGTAATCTATCTGCAAACTGGTTGTGAAATGTTGTAACGTGTGATGTGTTATGTTGAATTACTGTGATCTTGGTTGTATGCAAGTTGGTTTGAAATCCTTCGTGGTTTCAGTTGACTACTGGGTTTATATGGGCTCAAGTGCGAGAATTTGATTGTTTCGGCGATTGTTTTTGTACTTGTGCTCTTATAAATTGGTCGGTTCCGTGACATGTCGCCTCGTCTTTCAATCGTTCTCCCTAACGTGTTTTTTCGACAAAATGGAGGGGTTAAGCCATGACATGTTTTCCTTGGTGGACGAGCCATGGTGCTCGGTTAACTATTAATAGGCTGGATCGAGTGGGGCCCCAGCGTCCCATTTGCGGGGGTCCGACATGGGTCAGCCAGTGACCGACTCCAGATTCTTGACAGCTAGTCCATATAGTTGTTGGATTTGTTCATCCGGTCCCAAGGGCTCGTTGCCCTTCTTTGAGGAAAAACCATGGATAGCGCACTAGCTAGGACTCTAACGTGGGCTGGGATGCCTGTAGCACTCATGCGCTTGGGTATTGGCCGCTAGTAGGCCCATTCTTTTCCACTCCTCGCTCTAAAGGTGCCCTAGAGCAGTTGTGAACCCATCGTTGGGCCAACCTTCGATCTCGTGGGGTGTAATGGGTCGTGGGAGCGTTCTTAGCCCCGTATGCCTTCCTTACATGCGATGGTTCTTGGTCCATCTATCAGGTGAACCATCATCTGGCGCGTCCTTCAAGGGAGTGACCAGAGGTAGCGTGCGCACAATCTTTAGGGGGAGGGGGTGATGTGATGTGGCACAGCGGGTGCGTAAATCTAGGCAGACAATTCGCCTCTCACCTCACCCTGCCTTATAAATAACAGCCTCCCACTTCATGTTTTGGTACGCTAAACTGCAACCTTGCCTTCTCTGCCTTTCCGCTGTCGTCGTTCAGATCTGCTGCCTTTGCTAATCCGCTGCCAGCGCCATAGATTCATAGCCTTCACTTCTCCACCGCCGCCAAAAATTCATTGCTTCTCTATCTTTGCTTTTCATGGAGTTGTGGCACTGCTTTGATGTCACCCACGTACACATGGAGGGTCTCATCAAGCATGATCTTCTTTGTGGGAGGACTGACATGATGGAGTGGCTAGTTCCCGGCCATGAGGAGGTGCCGATACCACCTAATGGTTACATCATCTCCTTTGTACCCTTCCATGAGCGCAGGCTTGTGATCCCCCCTCATCCATTCTTTCTGGGGCTGCTGCACCACTACCAGATCAAGCTGCAGCACCTCAACCCCAATGGGATCTAGCATGTCACGGCCTTCATCATAATGTGCGATGGGTACCTAGGGATTGAGCCACACTTCGAGTTGTGGAGGTACTTCTTTGCCATCTCCCTGCATAGGAACAAGGATAGAGGTAGGGAGATCCCAGTGCCGAGGGCATACACGGGCATCCACCTCCGAGGGCAGTGGGTGACCGAGTACATGCCCTACCACCTATCTAGATCCAACAAGCGGTGGCACGCACAGTGGTTCTACTTAAAGAAAGACCCCACTGCCCCTTGCCGGACTTCACCGGGCGCTTGATCAAAGAGGCACCACCGATGTGGCCGTGCGGGCCACCTGACAAGGAAAAAGAAGAGGTTGTGCGACATCCTTGAGGCCATCACATCCCTAAGGAGCCATGGCCTTCGTGGGGTCGGTGTCATTGGAGCATACCATGCGAGGAGGGTGGCGCCACTGATGGCGCGCGCCCTCTCATTGTTCGAGATGATGTTGGTTGTGGAACTCAGTGGGACGGTGCTTGCCTAGGGGCCGCTTCACAACAGCGAGATTGTGTAGTGCATCAAGGAGGCGACGGATGAGTTTGACACCGTGTTCTCAATCCTAGGACATCCGATGATACGGCCAGAGCTAGGCTTTATCGAGCTACCGGCGGATTTGTGCTTTTGCGCCTCTATCGCACCGCTACCGGAGCACATGGCCATGAGGGCGGCAAACCATGCTGCAGATGAGCGGACGAAGAAGGATAAGGACAACAAGGAGAAGAAATGGTGGGTGAAGGAGCGGGCGAAGCTACAGTAAGGGAAGCGGCGCCAAGGCTCATCAGAGGAGGAAGAGGTGCAGGAAGAATAGGAGGAGGAGGAGGACGACAGCTTTGGGTCACCCATCCCATGGGATGATCTGGCTGGCGGGGACAAGGACCCACCTTCGCCATAGGCAGGGTCCTTTTGGTGGCATCTCTTGGAGTAAGAGGGGGAGGACACACCCCCAGAGATGGCGAGAGTGAGTCACCCCACTCTGTCTGGGTCTTCTACGGTGCCCCAGAGCTGAGGGGAGCTAGCGGCTTTGCCTCATTCGAGCCTCCTAAGCAAAGGGAGGTCTCAAAGCAGTAGCTCGATGAGGAGTCATAGCCAAGGTCTAGTGGGGCGGCCTCGAAATGTTAACGCCTAGTGGCGTCAACGTAGGCTAAGAATTCTTTGTCCTTTTCTTTCTAACGAATTTTTTGCCATGATCTAACCGTAGCGCCTTCTGTGGCATTGGAGGACATTGGACCCTCCTAAAGCTGGCATCGAAAAAGACTCTCACCCTTCGACAGGCACACCAAGACCCATCTAGTGCCATGCTGGAGGCCGGTGGGACCGTCGCCGGGGTGACTATGGGGTCCACCGGAGAGGCACAATCGACGGTTGCGTCTACAGGATGGCAGGCGGTGGAGGGCACATCCGGGGCACCCATGGTGGGTGCAGCATGGGGACAACGTGGCCAGAGCTATTGTCTATGCAGGCGGGCGAGTCTACGGTGTGGCAGATGGGGGAGGCCGCACTCGAGGTGTCGGTGGACATGGCGCGGCCAGGCGCAGCCACGACATCGTTGGTGGAGGCGACACAGCTGGGGCCATCATCCGTGCATACGGCCACACCCATGGTGGCACGGCCAGTGCATCCTTAGTGGGCATGATGGTGGGACAGGCTTCCTCATCCATGTCACCCATCCCCTCTACTACTGGAGGGCCCATCCTAGAGGAGTTGCTGCCGTGAGAGGGATCGACACTGCCTGGGATCGGTGCTGTGGCGTCCTGGCATAAGGTCTAGGTCAGCAGTGACCCGCATGCCTAGGGAGGACTCTAGATCCGGTTGTCCGACTGGTGAACCCTAGGGGTGACGCTCTTTGCACTCGACGACGCCGCAGAGGAGAGGGAGTGGGGGCATGTTCACTCGGGGGTCAGGATCACAGTCAACACCCCGACCACCATGCTGAACTCACTATAGGACGTCGTCACACCGGTCAGCCAAGTACATCATGTCTGTGTCTCTGACCTTCATCTCTCTCCTTTGTGCCTCTTAACTCATGTCCTCTCCGTAGTCTCTCATGGACCGTAGCCAGGAGAAGGCCTTATTCCTTCATCGCAAGAAGGATGTTTGGGACCACCTCATCGAAGAGAAGCGGTGGCGTGAGGAAATAGAAGCATAGCTCACTGTCGCCTGTTAGGAGGTGGTTGATCTTGCTCCCGTTTGCCAGGAGTTGGCTAATCTTCGGATCAAGGAAGCGGAGGCTCACATTGATGCCTAAGAGGTTGGGGAGAACCTCATGGCCCTGCTTGAGAGGATGCGCGTGGACGAGGAGGAGGCTGAGTGGCTATGGAAGGGGCAAGATGACCTACTCTAAACCATAGAGGGGTTCCTCACAGAGAGCGACCTGGCTCATCAGGAGCGTGGTGACGCCCAACAGTGGATCTACCTCCTAGAGGGCGAGCTCCGAGGAGAAAAGGACTTGAAGGCTACGGTGGAAGCAGTGATCGCCAGACTCGCCATGGAGGTCAATCAGCATTGGGAGCAGATCTAGAACCAAGAGGTCGAGGTGACCCAGCGACATGACAAGGCGCGCAAGCTCCAGGCAGACGTGGATGGTAATCCTCTATTTTTCCTTGTTGTCCTTTTCCCTAGAACCCATGGTGAGTCCTTTGACGTGGTTATCATGTGACTTGCATAGGATTTGATGGCAGGCTCATGGCGGAGGTGATGAAGAGATGCAGCCTAGAGAAGGAGCTTGGTGAGGTGAAGGCCACCCTCCTAAAGGATAGTGAAGAGCATGATGCCCTACATGCGCCGTCTGACTGGTCTGCAGTGACCTTGAGCTGGCCTCAATGCAAGAGACAAGCTCGCTCATGGTTCGCACAATCTAGATCATGGATTAGGTGCATGACATTGTTAGGAGCGCGCTCTACTTTGGCGTCAATTGGTCATTCACAATCGCTCACTCTCACTATAAGAACATCGATCTAGTGACGATGAGACAAGGCTTCACGCCTGGCTACTCCGACGCTGAGCTGGAGGACATTGAGAAGGAGGTGGCCCCTCTGGCATAGGAGTTATCTGCCAAGATAGAGGATGAGATCATCCCCTCAAAAAATTAGTTAGTGAGATAAATGAACTGGTGGTCTTGTAATAAATAAACAAGTTTTAGTTCTTTTGTGTTATAAAAAGGTTACTGCATTCTAACCCTTTTCCATTGTTAAGGCTACAAAGCTTAAGGCATGGGTGAAAGAAACCTGATCATGCTGGTGAGCAGTAACGCCATAGCCACTAGGGCATAGGTTCCTTGCAGTCCAACCAACTTTACTCAGTGTTCATTTCCACAGCTCTCGCTTTTAGATCTTAATGTGAGAAGGGGTTGGGCACAGCGATTGTTTCTGAATAGGTATGCTCTTATCAGCGTCTGAGTGAGGCCCGACCCCATGTCATTGCTGGGGTCGGGTATCACTAAGGTTTGAGGATGAGATAGCAAAAAAGAAAGCATTTTTGTATTTTAGAAACACTGTTCTTAGTTTTCATGGGTACATGCATATGCTAAGGGTAAAAATGACATAGCTGCTCGATGTTCCATGCATTAACAAAGACCTTGCCATCAATGGTCTTGAACGTGTAGGTGCTGGGGTGGAGCACTTCTGCGATGACGTATGGTCCCTCCCACAATGGAGGGAGCTTGTGATGGTTTTTGTTGCTCTGGACAAGGCGGAGTACCAAGTTCCCGATGTTGAAGGCCCGACCCCGCACCCGACGGCTGTGGTACTAGCGCAACGTCTACTGGTACTTAGCAAAGCAGAGGAGGGCAATGTTGTGCGCCTTGTCAAGGTGATCCATGGCATCCTCAAGGGATGCCTCGGCTCCCTACTCATTGTACGCCCTGACCCTCGATGCTCCATAGTCGAGGTCGGTCAAAAGGATAGCCTCAGAACCATATACCATGAAGAAGGGTGTGTAGCCGGTGGCCTGGATGGGGGTTGTCCTCAGATTCCAGAGCACCGCTAGGAGCTCCACGACCGATCGTCTGCCAAACTTGTTGAACCGGTTTAAGATCCTAGTCTTGAGTGTTGATGAAATCTGGTCGACAGTCTACCGAGGGGTATACTCATGGTAGTAGATGAATCGGTGGAGGTGCACGTGATATGAACTAGATGGTAACAGAGACACAAGACACAAGATTTATACAGGTTCAGGCCGTCAATGTGATGTAAAACCCTACGTTATGTGCTCTGTTATTTTGTATTAATTGTGTATCAGATTTGATATATCTCGTCTAGGGGACCCTTGTTCCTCCTGATATACTCTAGAGGGGTAGGGTTACAAGGAAAATATCATATTTGGAATTATACAATAAATCACATCTTCATGTAGTCTTGCGGTGCACACCTTGATCTTGTGGGCTAGGCCACCTTTGGGGTGCGGCCCATGTCTTGTCTTATGGGTATCGGGGGCCATACCCCCCTAGCTAGTCCCTGAACACCTTGTATCCTTTGAGCAACACTATCTTGAACAAGGCCGAGCAGTTTGACATGAAGCCGATTAGTTTAACCGGTGATCCGAGCGGTGGAAGTCGAAGCCGACCAGTTTAACTGGTCAACTGAGCGGTGAAAGTTGAAGCCGACCGGTTTAACTAGTACGTAGATCTCGGACTTAGCCATGTAAGGCTTGCCAAAAGGATGTAAGGGGCTCAAGATAAAAATTTGAAAATTCACCACCTTAGGTGAAGTGTAACCACTTAGACTCTGTTTACGAGGAATCATCCATGATTTAGTCAATAAGGAGGGTAAATCAAGAAAAGAGCACTACATTCAATGCTAGGTGAAGTGTAGTCACTTATTCCTTGAGCCTACTAGAAGATGAAGAAATAAATCTTGTAGCAGGGTCAAAGAAAAATAAATCTGAAAGCTTGTCGAAATCATCTGACATGTGCGTATCAAGACCAAACATGCTGCCCAAGATCAGCACCCTGATCTGAATAGCATGGAGCAAGCTAATAGCACACCGATGAAACATAGCAAGATCCGACCACTAAGGGAGTCCCCAGCTTAGCTTACAACTCTTGCATGAAGAATCGGAACACTGAGTCCCTAGCTTAGCTAGCGATGAAGCGATGAACAATCCAAATGCTGAGGAGTCCCCAGCTTAGCTGGCGAGCCCCTAGCGTAGAGAATGATGAAGCAATGAACAATCCAAGCATGAAGGAGTACCTAGCTTAGCTGGCGATGAAGCAACGAATAATCCAAACAGCAAGGAGTCCCTAGCTTAGCTAGCGAGCCCCCAACGTAGTGGACGATGAAGCGATGGATAATCTGACCAGTTGGTTGGCGAAGAATAGAGCACCGAGTAGCCCAGCCAACCGGTCAGCGGCGAATTGAGCGCTGAGTAGAAGTCAACGCTGAATAGTCCGACCAACTGGTCGGCGACGAAGTCCATGAACCTAGCGGTCTGGCCAGTTGATCGGCGGAGAAGTCCGAAGGCCAGGTGGTGCGACCACCCAAATGATGATCCTGCAATAAATATGTAGAATGGGTAGTACATGATATAAAAATAAATATATGAACTCGGGATGAAGGCAGCAAAGCGGAATAGATAGACATTGTGTTTGTATGAAGTGTTCATATTTTAAATATGAGTAACTTCCTACCAGTTGGTTCTGTATCGCATCACCAACCTCGACTAGCCCATACTCCATAGTGTAGAGTGCTTAGCACCCGTTTACACATAAGAGCACAGGTGTCGCCGAGGAGCCACTGCCGACCACCCATAATGTAGAGGGCTAGCGCTTGTGCACATGTAGGAGTGAGATCAAGAACAGGGCTGTTTCTGGTAACTCAAGTGAGAACATGGCTGGTCGGCGAGTTGATGAAGAATATCTTAAATATATTGTAAACATTAAGTTTTCTTTTGGAGATGTATTTATATTTAATATAAACTGCCCTGAGTTATTAGTTTGTTGGTTGTACCCCCAGCCCCGGCTAGCTCGTAAACCGTAACGCAGAGCGCTGGAGCTCATGTACATGTAGGAAGACAAGCATCACCGAGGAGCTGCTGCCGACCACCCATATCGCAGAGGGCAGGTGCACGTGCACGTGTAGGGAGAAGCCAGAGATAGGGCTGTCTCTAGAGAGCATAAGCGTAAACATGGTTGTTCGAGGAGCCGTTGAGGCAAAAACGTATGTCATCTTTAAGATGGTATACATGGAGAAAAGTCATTTGAAGAATAATCATGTATAGAATAGTATGAAGAAACATCATGGCGAAAACTTTATTAAATATTCATATGTAAAAAGGTACTTATCTTTAGACATAACGTCTGGTCGGCGGTGATGAAGTTGTCCGGCCCTCGAGCTTTCTGGCTTGTCGTCATAGCGGCGGTCACAGTCGTTATAATGCTGTTCTTCACAGCGATCATTATGACCCAGTAGGCGATCGGAATGAGTAGTCTAGTCAGCTCACTTAGCGGCTCGCTTGATGGCTCAGATGGTTCATTTGACAGCTTAGATGGGTATGTAAAGTCACAGGCGAACAGATGTAATCGAAGCCTAATAGAGTCAATCCACGTGGGGAGGTGAAGTCCTAGAGCATGTCTAACTAAGGCGAGGGCATAGTCCAAGATCTTCCTTGCATGCCTGAGATATGTGAGGTTGCCTGCATGGTGGTGTAGATCCAGATGCATATGTGCTTGTATATCTCTTCAACTACTCCAATTAGCTTGTATGGTTGACCAGCATCTTTGGTGGAAACATAGCTCCACATCGCGTCATCGCCGACCATGTTTCCTGATTGCTGGTTGTTGTGTCCACAAAAACAGCCTTGTGTATCCGATCAGAAATCACAAGCAATAACAAGATGTGATTAGGTTTCTCCCAACTGAAATCATGTAGACATATGGATATATCTAGAAGTATAATAACGATATTTAATTAGGAAGGGACTTGACTTAGCTTTCTTAGATTGCTTGACTCTGATCTTGTTGTCATGTGTTGCGTCTGTTGGAGGCACATGGCAAGGCATCGGACTCCAGCACGTGTAGCCATTCACCGAGCAAAGTGATCCACTGTGTGCCTACGTCGAGTTGCCGCCGAATGCTGAGTTGCCGGTGACGTTGGTTGAAGAAAAGATTCCCATCTGGTTCGCCACAGAATCAGCACGCACATCCCCTACCTGGTGCGCCACCGTCGATGAAATCTGGTTGGCAGTCTACCGAGGGGTATACCCACGATAGTAGATGAATCGGTGAAGGTGCGCGTGATACAAACCAGATGGTAACAGAGACACAAGACACAAGATTTATACATGTTTAGGCCATTAATGTGACACAAAACCCTATGTCCTATGCTCTGTTATTTTGTATTGATTGTGTATCAGATTCGATATATCTCGACTAGGGGACCCCTACTCCTCCTTATATACTCTAGAGGGGTAGGGTTACAAGGAAAATATCCTATTTGGTATTATACAATAAATCACATCTTCATGTAGTCTTGCAGTGCACGCCTTGATCTTGTGGGCTGGGCCACCTTTGGGGCACGGCCCATGTCTTGTCTTGTGGGTACCGGGGGCCATACCCCCACATTCAGGCCTTGTAAGACCATGTCATTTGTGTGCTCGACCTGCCCATTCGTGCGGGGGTGTGCCACAGTGGCCCAATCGATGCAGATGTGGTATTCATCGCAAAATTAGAGGAGCTTTTTCGGTGAAATGCGTGTCGTTGTCTGTGATAATGGAGTTCAGGACTCCACAACAATGGACGATGTCAAGGAAGAACAACACGGCTTGCTCGGACTTGATCATAGAGATCGGCCGAGCCTTGATCCACTTTGTAAACTTGTCTACGGCGATAAGCAAGTGCGTATAGCCCTCGGGCGCTCTCTTGAGAGGTCCAACCATATCGAGCCCCCAAACCACCAATGGCCACATGATGGGGATTGTTTAGAGTGCTTGGGCTGGTAGGTGGGTCTGCCGAGCATAGTATTGACACCCTTCATAGGTGCGCACAATCTGTTTAGCATCGGCTACTGTGGTCGGCCAGTAGAAGCCCTGTCGGAGCACATTTCCGACTAGGGTCCTAGGTATGGCATGGTTCCCGCAGACCCCACCATGGATATCTCTTAGCAACTACTTCCCTTGTTCGATGGGGATGCAACGCTAAAAGATCTCGATGTGGCTTCGCTTGTAGAGCTCCCCTCAATAACGACAAAGGACTTAGCGCGACGCGCGAGCCATCGAGCCTCTGTTTTTTTCCATCGGTAGCACCTCACGGAGGAGGTAATGGAGGTAAGGTGTCCTATAGTTATCAAGAGGGTTGGGATCTACCACTAGGTCTACATCAAGCTCCATGACCTCGAGGTCAGAGGGAGCTGAGGGTTGGTCAGCCCCCAAGCCAAGGGTCGGCGACCTATCACTAGTTCATTCTAGCTCCTCATAGCGGACCGAGGGCTTGTACTGGTCGTTGGCGAAAATGCCCACCGGCACCAGCTCTCGGCTGGACGCCATCTTTGCCTATGCATTGGCTGCTTCATTGAGCCACCTCGAGATGTGATTGAGCTCGAGACCATCGAACTTGTCCTCTAGCTAGCAGACCTCTTGGCAATACGTAGCCATCTTGGCATTGTGGAAGCTTGACTCCTTCATTACCTGGTCGAAGACTAGCTAGGAGTCACCCTAGACATCGAGCCAATAGATTCCCAGCTCAACAGCGATGCATAGGCCATTAATGAGTGTCTCAAATTTGGCCACATTATTGGAGGTAGAGAACTGGATGCGGACCATGTACTTCATGCGCACTATGAGGGGTGAAACGAAAACCAGGCCCATGTTGGCCCCCTTCTTCATCAACGACCCATCGAAGTACATCATCTAGTACTCCTGGTCGATAGTCGCTGGCGACATTTGGATCTTAGTCCATTCTGCCACGAAGTCAGCCAAGACATGGGACTTGATGGTCGTCCAAGGGCTGTACAAAATACCCTAACCCATCAACTCGAGTGCCCACTTTGCAATCCTTCCTGTGGTGTCCCGGTTTTGGACAACCTCGACGAGAGGGAAAGACATCACAACCATCACCGGATGTGACTCAAAGTAATGACATAACTACCTCTTGGCTATAAGGACGGCGTATAGGAGTTTTTGGATTTGGGGGTAGCGAGTCTTCAAATCAGACAAGACCTCGCTAATGAAGTACATGGGATGCTATACTTTGAGGGTGTGTCCCTCCTCTTCCTGCTCTACCACTAGGGTGGCACTGACCACTTGCGTGGTGGACAGAATGTATAGCAAGAGCGGTTCCCTATTAGTTAGGGGGACTAGGATCGGGGCCTTTGTCAGGAGTTGCTTGACCTTATCAAGTGCCTCCTATGCCTCGTGTGTCCATTCCAAATGGTCGACTTTCTTTAGAAACCGATAGAGGGGGAGACTAATGGAGACGGGGATCCCGATCTTCCGTCAAGTTCAAGATAAACAACGATTTGTTCGGAGAGCGACACACCGATTTGGCTTCAGATCACAAAGACCCAAACCCTGCAACCTTAGCACCACATCTCCTCTAGTTATCAACCGTGTCACAATCTGGTTGACCTCGCCAAGAAGGCTAATCCCTGCTGCAAATTGAAGAACACAAGCAAGAACAAGATAAAAAGCAACTCAATTAAAGTGACAATTGCAGATGAATGATTAAGCACTCGAAGTTGGGGTCTTACAAACCGATAACGGTGACTGTTCAATGACAGATTGATCTAAAACAAAACCCAAAACCTAATGACGGCGGCGGCATATGATTATAAAGGTCTTAGGGTCGTCGCCTACCCTAGACGCGCCCCCTAATGGGCCCAAACACGATACACGGTCCAACGGACCAAAAGAAGGTGTCGCAGGACCCTGGTAGATTCTGGACACTGATTTGTTTCGATGATTCCCATTGATTCCGAAGATATTTTGATGTGAAACCACTTGGATTGGCTTCCTTATCAAATTATCTTTCCATTCATATGTGGATCATCGAAAACGGAGTCCGGATGCGTCCTGGGTGACCAATTTAAGGCAGACTGGTCCTGGATTCCGAGGCAGACTCGAACTTGAGTTGCTTTGTGCCTCCACCTCGGGGACTCGAACCGAATTAGCCTCGGGCCTCCTTCTTGACTTGGACACCCTTGATGGCCTCCTTCCCCTCTATCCCATGCGCCAAACATGGTCATATGCATGGGTGTCATGTCCTCATCATCCTCCCCTTCTTGATGAAAAGCCATCCTCGGTGTCGATTGTGCTTGAAACTGATCCTGCACAACATAAAGGAGAACGGGGTTACGAGGACAAAGAAAACTGAAATAATTGTGAGAAGGAACGTGACCATATTTCCAAGTTTCTAGCATGTCATCTCGCATAAAAATTTCAGCAAGCATGTAGACTCCATGATCCAAATGCACACGATGTATGTCAACACTATCCTGCAAAAGATTAGAACTAACCAAAGACAATGCAGGAATAGATGGTCGAGCAGACATAGGTAGCAACCAACAATGCTCCCCTTCTTGGAAGTGAACTTGTTTCTTTAAGGAACATGAGAAAATGTTTGTATTATTATGGCTGCCCTCTAAACGATCATAATCTTGTACAACAAAAGGAGAATTCATATTATTACGAATGTATACTCGATGTATCATATATTATCCCTTATTGTTATATCTGCCAATAACATGATATGTGTGTTTAGAAAACCAAGGCAAATTAGCATATTTAAAAAGGCTCTCTTCCAAACAATCTAGGTTACACAAAACATTAAATTCAATGTAACCCAAAGTATGTAAAGAAGACAACAGTTTGAACTCATCAGTTTTAGTAGTAATATGAATAACATGTTTATTTTCAGCACAAGTGACTGGTTCCAAAACATATAAAAGTGAAGCATCATCAACCAATTCATCTTTATCATAAGGAACTCCAAGCAAATTATCATGGGATAGAGATAAATCAAGAGAGGGTTCCACTAACAATTGCTCTATGATCGCATGGTTTGTGGAAAAATTTAGTACATTAAAATAATTCTCACCTGCACCATGGGCATTAACCGTGTTCTCAACAGGAGTAATAGGTGCATTGTAAAGTGATGGTTCCGAATTTGCATATGAGGTTGTGAGCTCCTCATTTTCTTCCATGTCATCCTCTCTCTTATGGACATTATCCTGCAGAAGGTTAGTCATTGCAAGAGGAATAACAACAGACTCTTTCTCTAAATGGTGCACCTCAGCATATGAAGTCAAAACAGGAGGTGGATTAACAAAGGTTTCTCGCATAAAGAGTTTCATATCATTCCAAGTTTGAGGTTTATCAGAAGGATCTAAAGACTCCCACCAAGATAAAGCAGAATGTCGCAAAACACTAGCTGCATTTTTTACCTTCCTCCTTGGACACATAAAGCGAGTAGCAAATATGTTATCGATGGTAATTTCCCACTCCATGTACTCATCAGCACCTATACCATCATAAGTCGGTGGATACAAACAACTTGTCATTGTTAGAAGACAGCAAAAGACAACACAAAAGTATTATCCCTATCAAATGACTACGTGGTTGCAGTGGTGTCACTTTTCACAGCAAGTGGAAGCGTCTTACCAAGTTCTTACCAACGCAAGCAGTGGACGGTACAACCGACAGCTGGTTCGTGATACCTGTGAGGCAGTGGTATCAAGATTGCAAAGGTCTTTTTCTGTACCGATCTGAAGTATATGTGGAGCTTGGGAGGCACACAAAAGAACAAATATGTATATGTGGCACACAAGTCAGTGACAGACAACAATATTGAACAAATGTCTAGAGCACTTGTCCTAGTTGCTGGCCTATACGTGTTCCTATCACCAGTTGTGATAAGCAAGAGAGGAAACAAGGATGAAAGGAAACAAGTATTAAAGGTAGCAACGGATATGAACAAGGCAAAAGATACCACAAACAATAGAGCTATTGAGTGTTCCTTATGTGCTCCTTTTCGATATCTTCTATTCTCTTTTACTATTTTTTTCTTTTATTTTTTTGTCCAATCTTTTTTTTCTTGCTTTTGCTCTTTTGATATTTTTTTCTCGGCAAGGAGCACACAAGAATAAATCACAAAAAATTTGAGCTCAATTGAATAAAAGATGTGGCCTATAGAAAATTAGGACTGTGCTCTAAAAAGCATACAAAAACTTGTGGGCCCAGAAACTCAATTTTCCTAATCAAATTTCACAAATCTAATTTTTGTAAACCCAGCAATGCTGGGATGAAATAGATCTAAAATTTTCTGGCGTTCTCCGTAGATATAAAAATTTTCCCGTTTCGAGTTCAGATGCAAAAGTTATGACTGTTTTAAGGAAGCTGCTCGAATCAGGGATTTAGTGGACACAAGATGCAAACCGATGGTGATACGGAATAGCGGCGGGTGGAGGTATCAACACAAACTAGAAAAGAACACAACTAAACCAGCAACAAGACTTTGACCTAGGACACAAACTCAACAAAGCGGACTCTGAAACTGAATCATGCAAAGGCTATGGCGCGGATGGTTATAGGATAGGAAATAAATATGGCATTGGACTATGGGATAAAAGCAAAAACACTCGAACTAAGGGTAAGATGCGAACTTGATGGTATACCTGAAGCTCTGATTACCACTTAATGGAGACGGGGATCCCGATCTTTCGTCAGGTTCAAGATAAACAACGATTTGTTCGGAGAGCGACACACCGATCCGGCCTCAGATCACAATGACCCAAACCCTGCAACCTTAGCACCACGTCTCCTCTGGTTATCAACTGTGTCACAATCCGGTTGACCTCACCAAGAAGGCTAATCCCTGCTGCGAATCGAAGAACATAAGCAAGAACAAGATAAAAAGCAACTCAATTAAAGTGATAATTATAGATGGATGATTAAGCACTCGAAGTTGGGGTCTTGCAAACCGATAACGGCGACTGTTCAATGATAGATTGATCTAAAACAAAACCCAAAACCTAATGATGGTGGCGGCATATGATTATAAAGGTCTTAGGGTCGTCGCCTACCATGGATGTGCCCCCTAATGGGCCTAAACACGATACACGGTCCAACAGACCAAAAGAAGGTGTCGCAGGACCCTGGCAGATTCTGGACGCTGACTTGTTTCGACGATTCCTATTGATTCCGAAGAGCTTTTGATGTGAAACCACTTGGATTAGCTTTCTTATCAAATTATCTTTCCATCCATATGTGGATCATCGAAAATAGAGTCCGGATGCGTCTTGGGTGACCAGTTTAAGGCAGACTGGTCCTGGATTTCGAGGCAGACTCGAACTTGAGTTGCTTTGTGCCTCCACCTCGAGGACTCGAACCGAATTAGCCTCAGGCCTCCTTCTTGACTTGGACACCCTTGCTGGCCTCCTTCCCCTCTATCCCATATGCCAAACATGGTCATATGCATGGGTGTCATGTCCTCATCAGATACCTCATTCGCCGAGGCACGAGATAAAATGGATGAGCGTGGCAAGGCACCCTATACCTTGTTGTACCCCCTTTATGTTCTGAATCAAGCCCATCCTCATGATGGCTAAGATCTTCTCTAGGTTGGCTTCGATGCCATGCTCGGAGATGATAAAACCCAGCAGCATACCCCTCGGGACCCCAAAAATGCATTTCTCGCGGTTGAGTTTGATGTCGTTTGCTCGGAGCTTTGTGAAGGTCTGCTCTAGGTCGGCAATGAGCTGGTCTACCCATTTGGACTTGACCATGATGTCGTCTATGTAGGCCTCAATGGTTCACCCGATGAGGTCCTCGAAACACTTAAGCATACAACGCTGATACATAGCCCTGGCATTTTTTAGACCACACGGCATTGTGACATAGCAGAATGATCCGAACAGGGTGATGAAAGATGTGACGAGCTGGTCGGACTCTTTCATCATGATTTGATGGTATCCAGAGTACGCGTCAAGGAAGCAAAGGGTTTCGCACACTCAGGTCGAGTCGACTACTTGATCTATGCGCGGCAAAGGAAATGAATCCTTTGGACACGCTTTGTTGAGACCCGTGTAATCAACACACGTTCTCCATTTCCCACTCTTTTTTCTTACAAGAATGGGATTGTCTATCCACTCAGGGTGATACATTTCCTTGATGAATCCAGATGCCAAAAGCTTTGCAATCTCCTCGACGATGGCCCCATGCTTCTCCTCGTCGAAGCGACATAGACGCTGCTTCACTGGCTTGGAGCCTAGCCTAATCTTCAAGGCATGCTCGATGACTTCTCTCAGAATGCCTGGCATGTTCGAGGGTCTCCACATAAAGATGTCTCTACTAGCATGGAGGAAGTCGATGAGCGTGCTTTCCTATTTAGAGGAAAGTGTGGTGCCGATGTGCCCACAGACCTACTGGGGTCTATGAGGACCTCCTTCGTGCCCTCCATAGGCTCAAAAGACCTAGCCGACCACTTGGGGTCGGGTGCTTCTTCGACGATCTCCTTCCTGATGGCCGCGAGCTCTTTGGAGGTGACAATCACTGTGGCGTGTTCGAAGCACTCGACCTTGCACTCGTAGGCGCGCTGGAAGGAGGTGCCGACGGTGATGACCCCATGCAGACCCGGCATCTTCATCTTTAGATAGGTGTAATTGTGGATGGCCATGAACTTCGTGTAGCATGGATGTCCTAGGATGGCGTGGTAGGACCCATGGAACATGGCCACCTTGAAGGCAAGGGTCTCCATCCTGTAATTGGTCGGATTCCTGAACATGACGGGTAGATCGATCTACTCGAGCGGCATGGCCTACTTTCTGGGCATGATGCCGTGGAAAGGCACCTCGGTTGGCTAGATGCATGATCGGTCAATGCGCATGGCATTGAGCGTCTCAGCGTACATGATGTTGAGGCCGCTACCTCCATCCATCAGCACCTTGGTGAGCCGCTTTGTGCCGACGATCAAGTCGACCATGAGCATGTATCTTCCTGGTTACGGGACACTTTCCAGGTGGTTGGTCCAATCAAAGGTGATGGCGGACTCTGACCATTGGAGGAAGGAAGGCGTGGCTGACTCGGCCGCATAGACCTCATGGCACACAAGCTTTTGGCGGTGCTTGGAGTCATAGGCCGCCAACCCCCCAAAGATCATGAGGCAACCATCTAGCATCAAAAAGCTGCCATCCTTCCCCTCGGCATTGTCTACAGCTAGCTTGGGCTCCTTCCTATGCTCCCCCTTATTAGAGCCATCAGACAGGAACCGCTTCATGAGGGCGTAGTCTTTGTATAGGAGCTTGATGGGGAAGGCATGGCTCAGGCATAGCCCTTCAATCGGCTTCTTGAAGTGGTCTGGGGTACCCTCGGTGGGCCTCTGACTCCCCTTGTGGTCGGTAGTGGCCATGAGTGGGCCCTCATGCCACTGCTTGTTCTTCTCCTTGATGGGGCGGTTGGAGGTGCCTTCACCAGCATCCTCGTCCCGCTTTGCCTTTCCCTTGGGATGGTCTAAAATTGCTTCAACCACCTCCTCACCTGAGGCATGGCTGGTGGTGATGTCGAGGAGCTTCTTGGTGGTTTGTAGGCCCTTGCATCCTAGCTTGTGAACTAGGGACTCATAGGTGGTCCTAGACAAGAAGGCTCCTATAACATCGGTGTCGGTGATGTTGGGCAGCTCGTTGCACTACTGGGAGAAGCACTGGATGTACTCATGAAGAGTTTCCCCAAACTTTTGTTGGTAGTTTTTGAGATCCCATGGGTTCTTAGGACGTGTGTAGATGCCCTAGAAGTTTCCCACAAAAATCTCCTTTAGGTCCGCCCAACATTGAATCTGGTTGGGCAGAAGGTGCTCCAACCATGTTCGCGCCGAATCGGCTAGGAACAATGGGAGGTTGCGGATAATGAAACTATCACTATCTGCTCCACCAGCTTGGCAAGCAAGTCGGTAATCCTTGAGCCATAGTCTAGGGTTTGTTTCCCTAGAGTATTTTGGGATGTTGGTCAGTGGTCCATACCACAATGGGAAGGTGGCATTGAGGATGAGTTGGCCGAAGGCCTGAGGTCCTGGTAGGTCAGGGCTCGAGCTCTGGTCCTCATCGCTGTCGTAGTGTCCGCCATGACAAGGGTGGTAGCTGTAGCTAGCTTCCTCTCTCTCATCGCTTCATCCATGCCTACGGGCATCTAGGGTGTTACGTGCGTCATGGTGGAGGCCGAGATGCTCATGCACCGAGGCCACAGCGTGCCCCCACCACCACGCAGCGCCTGGTGGACACACATGTCCCTAACATGTCATCTTGAGGGCGTGCACTGACTGGTGTCGAGCTTCTGTTGCCGAGAAAGCAAGCTCTCCGCCTGCTACACCATCGCGTGCTCGAGCAACGTGTGGATCTTGAGATGGGCCCAATGATCCTTGGGTGTCACAGGCTCTAGGAGCCCTCTGAGCAAGGCCGTTGTGGCAGCGATGTTCTGGCTTGCACGGGTGAAGTGTGGGAGGGCTCCATCGTCTTTGATGATCCTCTAATTCATGTCGCAAGCCATGGCATGCGCACGCCCATTGTCTCAGCGGCGCTCGAGCTCTGCATGCTCCTGCTCGAGTTAGAGTCATGCATCCTCAAGCTCCTGGTGTTGCGCCCTTAGTTGTTCCACCCGCATGTGAGGAAGGGCCCCGCATCTTCCTCGACCTCATCATCGAGGTCATTTGGTGGGGTAGCCCTCCCTCGTGGATGCTTTCGACGCATCCCTCGAGGGTACCTACCATAAAACATTCTCACGAGGGGTGATTCCACGACGTATTTGGTGGGGTGATTCAGAGAGTGACTCTAAATCTCCCATGAGAAGGTCGTGGAAAGATTCCACGACGTATTCGGTCATCCCCCTGAACTTATCATTTGTAGGGGATGGGTGCATGCTGTAACACCCCAGGTGTTTGGCTTCCACATTTGCACTTGCATTTCATGAACATGAGCATCATTCATCCATTCATGGGCTTATATTGCATGAAACATGTTCTTGAAACATTGCAACATATTGTTATATTGCATGTGTGTTGATTTTATGAAATGAATAGTGTGCAACACTCAAGTGCAACATGTGCAACTCACTTTAGTGAAACATGGTTAGTTAGTACTATGCAACAAAATCTTGAAACATGTGAAACATGACTTTGAAACAAAGGTAATATTTCACTTGTTTTTCCTTGTTTCAATGCATGTGATGCTTGATTTTGGTGTGACCAATGTATGGTGTGGCTAATTATTCTCTTAAGAACCTTAGTTACACTTAGAATGTCATTAGGAACATTGTTCATGTTGACCATTTTGCCTAATTAGGTTCCCAAGTCATGGTTTGACCATTATGGACCTTTAGAGCTCATGAGTTTGAGTGTTTAAAAAGTGTAGCTTAGAGTGTTTGCATGTCTGAGCAACCTAAAGAAAAGTTGTAGCAAATTTTATAAGCAACAAACTTTATTTAGAAGCCAAGTCATGAAAATATGCACAACATGCTCAAAAAGGTCCCACAAGTCAGTTTTGGGGTTGTATTCGACACTTAAAAATTTTCTAAGTATAAAGGCTGGATTTCAGTTTCATGTACCCGACTTGTTCACCTTGTAGCTCCCAAACAAAGCCGAATTAGCTCGAGCTCCAATTGGCAAAGTTGAAGATCTCACTTAGTACTCCAACCTTATCAACTAAGCCATGAACTGAATCAGCACAGTTTAGAAGATATGGATCGATGTTTTTCCTCTGTCAGTCGGCACTGTTGGGCTCCGAAACAAAATGTTTAGGCGAGCCAGCTGGCCGACATCGTCAGGCCGCAGCGGCCAAGTGGCGGCCGTATGCTGGTGCTGCTCCGCCGGTCAGGCTGTTGCTGCCACGAAGACGCCATGCACCCGTTAGCTCACTTATTCACTTCATCCACGCCTCCTCGCCTCACCATTTCGTTAGAAGCCGAGCGCAGCACCACCCCGCCATTGCTGCCGAGCAAGCCGCCGTCGCCTAGCTCACTCGCCGCCGCAAAATCAACGCCTCCAGCTAGCCCAAAGCTCTGCCATGTCCTCCTCTACCTCCTCCACCTCTTAGCTGAGACTATCGAGTCGAGGTGAGGGCACATTCGCCACTTCTGCCGTCACCGCCATGAGTGTGACCTCGCCGGAGTTCGAGGCCGCCGTGGACGGGATAGCTAGGATCCCTCTCGTCCTTCCCTAGTCTCCGTCTTAGCTCCGCCGTCACTCGCCATTGCTCATGTGATGATGTAGCTAGCTCCACCGCTCCAGTCAGGCCAGAACATGGCCGCGCGCCGCCGTGCGCCATGGCCGAGCCGCCGAGCTCCGTGGCCGGAGTACTTAGAGGACGGTAGCGAGCGCGATTAGGGCACTAATCAACGTGGAAGGTCGTGGCGGTCACAGAGGTACCCTCGGCGTCGCTGGAGAAGCCGCCATCGACGAGCTTCGCCGCTGCCGCGCCGTCGCAAGCGCCATCCCCTGTTTCCTTTTGCTGACCGGTGGGGTCGTCTGACCCGCGGGTCCCACGTGTCTGTGACTGCTTAGTAGAAGCCAGTTCAAATAATTCTAGTTTTGAATGCTGTTTTGTGAAATTTGTATCTCCAAATTGGTAGATCCAAATTGGGTGATTCCAATTTTTTTAGGATCATAGGGAAGTCTAGTATTTAGGAAAAATATGACATGAACACTTGAAGTGGAAATTTTGGATGAATTAAATAGGAACTTGAAATGTGTTTTTAAATGCATGCAAACTTGTTTAAATTATATCTTGAGTTTCTGTGCTCCAAAAATTATGAAATTTTGTGGGTAAGCTATTACTGCTTAGTAGAAGCTCTGGTAAAAATTTGAGAGTCATTTCGTGTATGGTTTTTGAGTTATCGATTTTCCTTTTATCATTGAGTGATCCTTGTGTGAATTTTTGTAAATTATCTAGGAATCCAATGACCATGAAATTTTGTGGGGAGTATCCTAGTACCTAAAGTATGCTAGGAAAAATATAAAATCTATTGCTTGACATGTTTCTCTAAGGTTTCCTAATTATGACATTTTAAACCATTATGTCTTATCATTTTTGTGTAGGCTGTTATACTTGCTCAAATGGTATGAAAATTTTATAGTAGCCTACTTAGAGCATGTAGTACCTACTGTAATTTTTGTAGATTAAATGGTGTAGTTTTCATATATATTTACCATTTCCCCTAATTAATTAAATAAATTAAGAAAGGTATTAAAAGAAATGATTTGGTGATGAACACCTTACTTTCTGGTGTTCTTGTGATATGTGTGATGAGTGAGTGAAGTTGGTTTCATCCATTAATGTGTTTGCAACATACGTTAATAATTATTTTTCTGCATCGTGTCTGTCGGGACAGTTCTGGGGACTTTGCAAAGTTTCCCATGATAATTTGGTTTGCTGAAAATGTGGTGAATACAAAAGTTGTAGAGAACTTATGTATCTAGATCCTGTTAAAATTTGGTGGCATTTGGCCTAGTAGTTTAGGAGTTACAGTCGTTTAAAGTTGGATCACAGTTTTACCTGCTCTCTGTCTTGTGAAGACAGATTTCTGTTGATTAAAGACTTTAACCTAGTAAAGGTCAGAATCATGCCTTAAGGTATGAAAATGAATTGTAGACAATTTCATAAGCTTTCCAAATTATCTTGTTGCATGTCATTTGGATTTCTAAATCTCCAGTTATGGCCAGTTTACTGTACCGCTATATAGTTCCTATTTTGCTGAAATACAAATGTTTGTGTGTATGCTTTGTTGCAATGTTCTTGTTGATTGTTTAGGTGCTAGCCTAACTTGAGAACATGCTTAGGTGCAGGTGCTAGGTCCTTAACTGAAGATGAGCAATTATACATTAGGTTGTATAAACTTGGTAAGTTAAAGTGATTTGAATAGAGCTTAAGTTGGAATATGCGGACTGCAGTGAGCATGTGCATTCCCCGAGCATCCCTAACTTCATTCATGTGCATCCATGATATTTATCTTGCGCATTCATGCGATAGGTGTGCCGGAGGGAGTGACGCTGCTAGAGTTCAAGGGAGCCAACCAGGAGGAGGAGCCCGAGGTGCAGGAAATCGACGAAGCAGCCGCCGAGGAGGAGTTGCCCGAGTGCCCTGACCACCATCCTTCCTCTTTTCTGAAAGGCAAACCCCGGAGCATATTAAGTCTCCCATGTTTTTACAAAATACCTTGAGTACCTTTTATTCATTGATGATGCATTAAGTATAGGAATTGGTTGGAACCAATTGTTGCATTATATATCCATCCTTGTCCAGATATCGCACTGGAATCCTATTTAAGTTTAGGAACGGGTTAAATGCTTAGCCATGCTTAGTGCGGTAGAAGTCAGGTGATTTCCTGTCACCTGCAAGCTTTAGGATGAGGTGGATCACGGTTGGCTATATTTGCTATCGTGGAAAAGAACCATGTTAATAATGAATTAAGACCAGGCGGAGTCTTGTGTAGGTTGGACATAGTGACTCCATCTGTGTCGTTTAAGGACCGATACGATGTACGTCCTTATGTCATGTTGAACACAGCCTAACACTTAGCTGGACGGATAAGTCATTCCGACCTCGAAGCCTAGTAGCTCGACTTAGGCCGGGGACACGAGCAGTGGCATGCATTTTGGAGGTAGTAAGGATGTGCGGAGAGCCATTGGCATAAGTCCAAGGCGGGTTAGAGTCCCGAGCAACCTTGGCAGAGTGGTTCTCTGAGAATGTCGATCTGTTCAGACTCGTGATTCCTGAATCATACCAAAGGTGACTTGTTTGCGACCCTGACAGGGGAAGCAGGGTTTGTGTTAGGAATACCCCTCTAGCTGGATAGGAATCGATTCGAATCGCCGTCTCTCCCGGATAGTGAGAACTTGACTGAGCAGCGGCAACGTAGATTCAATTAATTTAATGATATGGTTAAATGGATGATGATAATGTTGTCAAGATTTATACCTGATATGGTTATTAATGTTTGCATCTTAATCAAATGATTGCTTAGTACAGGTGCTAATATAGATGACAGGTTAATGGTTAAAAGTCACTACTAGTTCAGGTCAAGAGTTGATCTTTATTACTTATGCTTTTCCGCAAAAAGAAAGTGTCAGCCAGATCCACTAAATTAAGCTATGCATGATCCTTGGTGTCATTTGTTTTGGTTTCCGATGGGTAAGTCTAGCTGAGTATATTCTCGTACTCAGGGTTTATTCCCTCTTATTGCAGATGACCTTCTATATCAGGGATTCTGTAAGTATTGTCTCCACCCGGTGGGTGACGAAGACTAGATCATGGGCATGATCTCTGTTTCCCTTATCTGAATGCTTTTGCGGGTTGTGATCAGCAAACTAGTATTTGTATTTGAACTTGGGTGTGTAAGTTAAATTATTTGCTTTCGTGTACTTTACAAGACTTATTTTGTAATAACGATGACTCTGAGGTGTTGTAACCTATTTGCAAATCGTTTGTGAAATGTTGTAACGTACGATATGTTATATTGAATTACTGTGATCTTGGTTGTATGCAAGTTGGTTTGAAATCCTTCGAGATTTTAGTTGACTATCAGGTTTATATGGGCCCAAGTATGAGAATTTGATCGTTTCGGCGATTGTTTTTGTACTTGTGCTCTTATAAATTGGTCGGTTCTATGACACATGCGCTATGCCATGAGGTGGCCAACGGTCCCCACAGCATTGCGTAGACCAAACGGGAACGCTACCGGGGCGCCCCGGGTGAGGTGTTCTGGGGAGAGCGGTTCCCCTTCGGTGAGTTGCATCATGGCATTGGTGAAGGAGAAAGTAAGGCAGCGTAGCTCCTCTTGGGACGGTCAGGGTCCTAGGAAGGCGTCAAGTTGGCGCTCCGGCATCCCATAGTTGAAGCCAAGGAGCCGGTCGCTCTCGGGGACACGAGACTCCGGCGCATGTAGCTAGAGCTCCTCAAGCACCTCGATGATCATGTCGAGGCCAGTGGACTGGAGAAGCTAGATGGTGGTAGGAGCCTGCGCCAACTCTCCCTCCACCATGATGATGAAGTCCTGGCTCCCAAAGCATATATGTGTGCCCGAGACCCAGCTAACGCCATGGCAAGCCATTCGAGGCTTGATGTGGACATCAAGACACGCAAAAACCCACTACCTGGCGCGCCAACTGCCGGTGTTTTAGATCATCAGCTAGTAAATTTCTAGTTTGCACGTCTGGCCCAGATGGTGTGTGTGGAGGACACAAGGATTATACTAGTTCGAGTAGAATGTCCCTATGTTTAGTCTATTGCTGCTCATGTTACCGGCACTATCTGTAGTAAGGGTTGTAGATGGGCAAGAGAGGGAGCGGATCCTAGGTCTCTAGTGAAAGGATTGAAAGGTGCTGAGAGTTTGTTTAGCTGCTCAGCCATGTGCTCGTGCCTATCTCCCATGTCTTGTGTTCCCCTTTTATAGAAGAAGGGGAAGATGCAAGTTACAATAGAAAAAAGAGAAGAGAGAGAGAAAGAGGGAGAGAATCAAGGAGAAGAAGCCCTCTAGGACCGCTATGTCCTTCTTCTCCTTCATGCGGGTCCCATTGACACTATAGCTGCTGACAAGGATGGCTCCACATTGAGCTCCTGTTCACCACTAGTGCTATGCCTCAATGTCATCAGCTGGTTGTGGTGTTCCATCCCATCTCGGCGAACAGTGTGGTGAACTGACATGCCTATCAGTGGTCGTACGGGCATTAGGCATCATAGCACCCATGCACCCATCACTATTGGCGATGCGAACCCTTGGGCATGGCCTGTCATGGCCACGAGTCATGTTAAGGCATGCCCACGCCCTTCTAGTGTTAGAGGCTTGATCCAAGCCCATACGCTTCGACCCATAGTGGTTGGCCGTGGTACGGACCCCATCGAGCGAGGCGGAGCCCACGCCTGAGGGGTCGGGAGAGACAGAGCCCGTGCCCTCAGGGTCGGGCAAGATGACTCCCGTACCCTCGGGGGCTGGGCGACACAAGGCCCATGCCCGAGGGTTCTGGCGAGGCAGAAATCGTCCCTTCAGGGTTGGTTGAGACTAAAATACATCCTTGATTATCTAGACGAGTTGTCGTCCATGGTCCTCAGATCCCTTCTTTAGGTATCCCTAATACTGGTACCTGACAAGGGTTCCAGCGGTAGTCGGGACTTTCGGTTGTCGAGACTTCCAGCAGACGCCGGGACTTCCGATGCAAGGAACTTAGAAACTTTCTAGCTTGAACTCACCATGACATATGGGGCAAAAATATGATGGACACTAGTATTTCCAGGTGTGACTAGATTTGAATCAAACATTACAAGACAATAGTCAAACATGAAAACTTATAAAATAGATTTTGAAAGTATCACACAATATTTAAGCAAATCTTTTCTCCAAGCTAGATCAAACAAAGTATGCGCAAGACATCAAGCCACATTATGAGAATCAATGATATTTAGCTCACTCCTCAAAGCACAAAATCTTGACTCATCTAGGGGCTTTGTGAAGATATCGGCTAGTTGATTTTTGGTGTTCACATGATGAATTGTGATATCTCTTTTGGCTTTGTGGACTCTCAAAAAGTGATGTCGGATGTCTATGTGCTTTGTTTGAAAGTGGTTTATGAAGTTGTTTGATAACTTAATGGCACTCTCATTGTCACACAAAAGGGGGATCTTGGCTAGCTCACAACCAAAGTCGTTGAGACTTTACTTCATCCAAAGTAGTTGGGCATAGCATGGACCGGCTGCCACCTACTCAGCTTCAGCGGTGGACAAAGCAATGGAGTTTTGCTTCTTGGATCTCCAACACACCAAAGACCTACCTACCAATAAAATGGCATGTCCCAGTAGTACTCTTTTGATTTACTTTACAACCGGCGTAGTCCGAATCAGAATAGCCAAGTAATTCAAAAGTGGAGCCCATAGGATACCACAAGCCAAGATTAGGATTATGCACTAAATACCTAAAAATTCTCTTAACAGCCACAAGGTGACATTCTTTTGGATTAGCTTGAAATCTCGCACACATGCACACACTAAGCATAATATTGGGCCTAGATGCACAAAGGTAAAGGAGGGATCCAATCATGGAGCGATATACCTTTTTATCGACGTCCGTTCCACCTTGATCAAGATCATGATATCCATTGGTTGGCATAGGTGTCTTGATGGGCTTGGCTTTGTCCATGTCAAACTTCTTCAACATGTCATTGGTGTACTTGGTTTGACTTATGAATATGTCATCCTTGAGTTGCTTGATTTGAAATCCAAGAAAGAACTTCAACTCAACCATCATGGACATCTCAAACCTATTCATCATAATCCTACTAAATTCCTCACAAAAAGTCACATTAGTACTACCAAATATTATGTCATCGACATATATTTGACAAACGAAGATATCATTATTGACTTTGCGAGTAAATAGAGTAGCATCGGCCTTTCCTATCTCAAACCCTTATCTGAGTAGAAAATCCTTTAAGCAATCATACCAAGCTCTAGGGGCTTGTTTTAGCCCATAGAGTGCCTTGTCGAGCTTGTAGACGTTGTTGGGAAACTTAGGGTCTTCAAAGCCCGGTGGTTGCTCTACATACACCAACTCGGATAAGGAGCCATTGAGAAATGCACTTTTTGTATTCATTTGATATAGCTTGAAATCATGATGTGCGGCATAGGCAAGTAGAATACAAATTGATTCTAGCCTTGCCACCAGTATATAGGTCTCCCCAAAATCCAAGCCATCAATTTGAGTGAACCCTTGAGCCACCAACCATGCCTTGTTCCTTGTCATAATGACATGCTCATCTTGCTTGTTGCAAAAGGGCCACTTGGTTCCAATCACATTTTGCTTGGGCCTTTCCACTAAGGACCAGACTTCATTCCTAGTGAAGTTGTTCAACTCCTCTTGCATGGCTATCATCCAATCTAGATCATCAAGTGCATATTCCACCCTATGAGGTTCCAAAGGAGAAACAAACGAGTAATGTTCACAAAAACTTGCTAAATGGGAACATGTCGTTACCCCTCATCGAATGCTCCCCAATATGTTATCAACAGGATGATCCCGTTGAATGGAATGATGAACTCTTGGATGTGGCACTTGAGTTGATCTTTGGATGGGACCATCATCTTCATCATCATGGTCTTGATCGATTGGAGGATCAAAACCATGGTCTTGTGGAGGATTGTCTTCATTTCTTTCTTGATTGTTGAGTTGAGGTCGAGCTTGCTCATCACCATTGATAGCACCATCTTGATGTGAATGACCTTGTGCATCATTTGATCTTCCATCATGATTATTCTTGAAGCGAAAGCCTCACCATGTTCATTGGATGATACATGATGAATGGTTGGATCATGATCAACATGCACAACGGTGTCTTCATCTTCATCTTGTACTTAAATGGGCTTCACTTCACCAATGGCAAGCTTCTTGATTGCTTTATGTGGAGCTTCTTCATTACCTACAATCTCAACATTGACTTACTCCTTTTGAGAGCCGTCGATTTCATCAAAAGTCACGCCTACCATGATTTTCAATTAAACCGGTGATTTTATTGAAAACACGATATTCATGTTCGTTAGTACCATAACCAAGCATGAAACCTTCATCGACCTTTGGTGAAAACTTTGAGCTTTTGGATTTCTTATTAAGTATGAAACACTTGGATCAAAAACTCTAAAGTAGTGCACCTTAGGCTTTTTACCGGTTAGAAGTTCGTAGGCGGCCTTTTCTATTTTCTTGTGAAGATATAAGCAGCTGATAGCATGACATGCCGTGTTGACCGCTTCTGCCCAATAGTTGATTGGAGTCTTGTACTCATCCAACATTGCTCTTGCGGCTTCTATGAGCATTCGGTTCTTCCTCTCCACAACTCCATTTTGTTGTGGAGTGTAGGGAACCAAAAATTCATGCTTGATTCCTTCTTCATCAAGGAACTCTTCAATGTTGGTGTTCTTGAACTCCGTCCTATTGTCACTTCTAACTCTCTTGATCTTGATATCAAACTCATTTTGGGCTCTCCTTGTAAACTTCTTGAAAATGCCTTGAACCTCACTTTTATCACGCAAAAAGAACACCCAAATGAAACAAGAATAATCATCAACAATTACGAAACCATATTTGTTACCACCAATGCTTATATAAGCGATGGGTCCAAATATGTCCATGTGAAGCAATTCTAGGGGCCTTTCGGTTGTCACAATATTCTTGACGGGATGTTTAGCTCCAACATGCTTTCTAGCTTGGCATGGCAATTCCAGGGGCCTTTCGGTTGTCACAATATTCTTGACGGGATGTTTAGCTCCAACATGCTTTCTGGCTTGGCATGCACTGCAAATTCTATCTTTCTCAAAAGAAACATTTGTTAGTCTAAGGATGTGTTCGCCTTTTTGAAGTTTGGCCAAGTTCCACATCCCAACATGGGAAAGACGGTAATGCCATAGCCAACCCATGCTAGATTTTGCCATTAAACAAATCTCAGGATTTACTCTATTTGATGTAAAATCAACTAGATAGAGTTTCCCTTTTAAATGACCCGTAAATGCAATAGATTAATCCTCCCTTCTATAGACTTCCACACCCTTATCCGTAAAGAGACAATTGTAACCCATTTCACAAAGTTGTGAAATGGATAACAAATTATATCTCAATGAATTCACAAGCAAAACATTTGAAATTGAATTATTATTTGAGATGGCAATTTTACCCAAACTGAGAACTTCTCCTTTTCCATTGTCACCAAATAGAATGTTTCCACTTTGGTCATGACTAGGTTGGAATGATTTGAACATGTCCTTCTCTTCTGTCATATGATTGGTGTATCCACTATCCAACACCCAACTTATTCTACCAGAGGAATATTTCTACAAAGACAAATCAAGCTTCTGTTTTAGGTACCCAAAAAGATTTGGGTCCTAGGGGTTAGTCACATAAACTTGGGCACCCAAACACTCTTCATAATCTCCTTCCTCTTATGGGCACGAACATACTTCACCACAATCTTGCCATCCTTGCCCCAACAACACATGTAGTCACTAGCATAGCATCATGGAATTGGTGCTTGTGGCTTAGGGGCCTCCGCTTGCTTCATCTTGTTTGTCTTGTTATTTGTAGGTGCAACCTTGGGAATGTAGACCTTTTTGTTTGCCTTGCACATAAGCTCATCAAGAGCAACACCCTTGTTGAACTTCACACAAGGCACATCACTGATCATGTTCCTTCCATTGGCCTTCCCATCATACATATTGTAGCCAATGCCTTCCTTGATTGATGGGTGCCTTGATGAATTATATGTAGTCTTGTTGGATTGCTCTTGGCACTTCCACCCATTCTTCAAGATCATCTTCAACCTATGAATCTCCTTGTCTTTCTTCTCTAGCTCAACAAGGTTAGTTGCATATGCATTTACATCAATTTTATAGCATCTTTTACAGCCATTACTAGTGGAGACATTAGAGTCTTTGGTTGCTTTAGGAGAAGTTGAAGTGCTAGCCCAAAGAGTGTTGTAGTTTAGCTCAAGATTTTGGTATTTTTCTTCCAAGCTTGTGAGGTTTTCTAGAGCTATACTTTTCTCATTCTTGAGGCTAGCTATTGTGTCATCAACCGAAGAATGTTCTTTAGTCAATTTACCAATAGTGTAATTGGATAAAGATAATTCTACGGTTAACTTCTCAACCTTCATTCTTTCCTCGGCGATAGATGCTTCAAGTGCAAGGTTTTTTTTATCTCTCTCTTGAGTGATTATTTCTCCTTGCAACTCCAAGCACCTATCCCTCTTCTCTAATTTCTTCATTAGCATTTTTATTTTAGTGTAGGCCTTTTTACCTAATTATCTTATCATGCTTTCTTCAATTGCTTCCATGTTCTCATCACAACTACTATACTCATCACTAGAAGAAGTGGGTGAGACATGTACCTTCTTCCCCTTAGCCATGAGGCAGGTTGGAGTGTAGTAGTTGTTGTCGATGAGCTTGGAAAAGAGCCTTGGTGATGAAGCTAGGTTGGGGAAGAGTTTTGGTGGTGAAGCTGAGTCAGGGAAGATCATGGTTGGTGATAAATAGTGGTGGATGGCGATGTTCATGGCTCCTTTCTTCTTCTTCTCATCATCACTTGAGTCACTATCATTTGACTCCCATTCTTCACCAAGATGAGCTTGAAAGCTCTAGTTTGGTTTTGGTGAATTGATGAAACCCTAAGTGCTAACCTAGTTTATCAAAGTGATTATGAGATAGGTGGCACATTCCAAGTGGTGAAACAAATGAAGATCATAACATGATGATGGTGATGCCATGATGATGATCACATGCTTGGACTTGGAATAGAAGAAAGAAAAACAAAAAGCTCAAGGCAAAGGTGAAATTGATAGGAGCTTTTTGGTTTAGGGATCGAGACACTTAGAGAGTGTGATCATATTTAGGATCGATAGTCATACTATTAAGAGGGGTGAAACTCGTATCAAAATGCAGTTATCAAAGTGACCTAGCTCGGTTTAGGTTTGTAGAGAAGCGACCGAACGCGTCTGATCGCCATACCGGACATGTTCGGTATGAACCAGCTAGTCGGGTTTCAGAACTAAAATTGATCGGACTCTGGGAGCGTCTGGTCCAGTGTGACCGAACGCGTCCGGTTGGCCCAAAGCGACTCTAGGAGCTCTCTAGACTCGACCAGACGCTGAGTCTCCTACATCCGATCTAGTGTGATCGGATGCATCCGGTCGGCCTAGAGCATCTCAGGGAGCTCTCTGGACTCGACCGGACACTGCCCGTCTTACGTC
This sequence comes from Miscanthus floridulus, assembly GCF_019320115.1. NCBI lineage: Eukaryota > Viridiplantae > Streptophyta > Magnoliopsida > Poales > Poaceae > Miscanthus > Miscanthus floridulus. The sequence goes on from NC_089597.1 coordinate 49,969,373, forward strand.
CGGTCGTCCACACCAAACACGACCGGTCGCATGGGACTCATGGCAAAAATGGCTACTTCATTTGAAATGGGACATGTCGCGGTCAGGCAGCGACCGGACGCGTCTGGTCGCCACGACCGGTGGGTCCAGTGCACATGACCTACGCGTCCGGTCGACGTGCAGTCAGCCGAATAATTGAGCCAACGGCTCTATTGTTTGGGGTTGTCTATAAATATCATTTAGCTAGCTCTAGCTCACTCTCTTGGCCATTTGCATTGACACAGCAACCTTGTGAGCTTAGCCAAAGCCCTCCCACTCATCTCCATCATTGATTCATCACCTTTGTGAGATTGAGAGAGAATCCAAGTGCATTGCTTGAGTGTTTGCATCTAGAGGCACTTCATGTTCGTATTTCGCTGCGGGATTCACTTGGTGCTCTTGGTGGTTGCCACCACCTAGATGGCTTGGAGCAGCAAAGGAGGATTAGCACGAGTTGGTGTGTCGCACCCAATTTTGCATAGCAAAATCAAGTACTCATATATGTGTACCTAGGATGTCCAAACACACATATACCATCAAATTGTAATAATATCAAAGTAAAGTACTTATTACATCGCATATCTGATCATAATGTTAATACATAGTTTTGCTCATTGGCAACATTATTACACAAGTAGAATACTAAACCCAAACTGCCACAGGGATTCCAACTGGTGAACATCATCCTAGTAGTCCTGGACATCCTCTAGAAACTCTTCATACCAGTGTTTTCCTAACCGCTAAACGGTAAATAGTCGGTCACCTACCGTTTAGCCATTATTCGGGCAAAACGTCCCATTAAACGGGCTAAACGGCCAATTAAACGGGGTAAACGGGTGATTAAATGGAAACAGCGCACCACTGTGTAGCGTTTAGACAGTGTTTAAATGGGCTAAACGACCGTTTAGGCGAACAGTGCTTCATACACGTTATATGTTACCCATCCGGGATTTTCATTGAATGTAAAGCAAGTGTAAGCTCACCATGCTTAGCAAGTATATCAAAGGGATCTATGAGGCTCCAAGGCTAGACACAGTGTGACTGCAGTTCGCAATTTTAGTTGTTCAAGTTTTAGCATCCTGATTCACAACTTCAGTGAATAATCCTAAATCCCAAGTGATATTAATGTATAATCAAGATTTTATCAATTCCCAACCATTCATAGTAACCACTAATCATGAAGGATCTAGATCGCTCGTATCCTTGAGCATGGCTATTATAACATGTCAAATATTTCTATAGAAATTGTACAACTTTACCCACCGAGCTGTGATTTCCAATGCTGGGGTTTGCAAACCCACAACACCTCTACCTAGGAAGTGTGGTAGGGTTTCACTACGTAACCCTTCACTAGTCGCACTACCAAGTCGTAGCTGCTAAGGTTTTAGCCGTCTAGCCATATGTGGCCCTCCTCTAGGAGTGGCATGCGTGGTCGCAGCACAGTACACATCCTAGCAGGAAAGCAAACATACCAACTAGTGCCCCCCTCTTGCCCTTACGGAAAGCTATAGACGAGCTAGTACAATCTAGTTAATAGGTTAAAGTTAGAGCCATATGACACTCGGGGTTATACGAAACCTCCTAGGTGGCCGCTTTAGGATTAAGTCCTTATGGAGAGGCACTAGAGTACTCAACCCCATAATCTAGCCCCCTAATTGTTGCTAAAAAGCTCCATTTTATCACATTGCATAATGCCTCTAGTCATGTTTAAGAATTATTTTATGTTGAGCGCTGCACCATCTATCCAAAATGCATACCCAAACCCTAGGTAACAAGGATATGTGGTACAAGTAATAATCTAGGTAAAGTCCTTAAAGGTATTTCAAATTAGACACATGCATGAATATGAATTGTAAAGTTCATAGAAACAAGGGGCCTTTGCTACACTTGCCTTCCTCAAAGTTATCCTCTGGGTACTGTTGATCTTCCTGTTGATCCTCAGTCACCACGAACTGCTCACCCTCTAAATGCGTTCCAATTCACCAATCAAGCATCCATTCCAATCATTACATGCATACAAATAGACTCCTATTAGAATAGTATACCAAACAGTAAAAACATAGATTGAAAAGCTTATAAAACTTTTCTACGTACTGCTATGAACACGTGAGCGAAAGAATCACTCAAATCAGACTTAAAACACAAAAGTTATGCGTAAATAAGGTTCTAATGGCATTTTTATAAATAACCCACACTCATTTTTGAATTAAAACAATTAAAATCTTAATTTAACAGTATTATGGACAGCGCGCACTATTTCCTAAAACTACAGGGTCTAAAGTGAATAAATACAGGACTAAAAAATAATTCATTTGAACTAAACTGGACCGCGAGTTGATTCACTCAAAAATGAGGGGCTAATCTGCAAAATATCCAGCAGGTCGTAGTTGACTGCGTCGCCAGCTGACTGGGCAGCCATGTGGCCACGTGAGAGTGGCGCGGTGCACCACATGTGTATGGGCGCGCGTTGACACGGCACTATGGGCAGAGTCCACAGCCCACAGTGGACCGGTTAAGACCCCAAGGGGTATGCTCTAATCAAAGCCATCCGCGTAGATCCAACGGTGAGGAACAAACAGGAGGATCCCCCTATCGCTGCTCTACGTCTCCAATGAGCCCACCATGGTCGGTGGTGAGCCGAGCGCCATGGCGAACGTCGGTACGGCGTTTTGGACCATCCCGATCGAAACCAACTACACGGACATGTAGGCCAAGTGTGGGAAGGGCTGGGCCAGTTCAGCAGTTAGGCTGGAAAAGAGGAAGAAGAAATTTTTTGAAGAAAATCCTTTCCTATTTCAAGTTTTCAAATCCAAGCCAAATTCAAATGAAATTTGAATTCAACTTCAAACAACCTAGCCCTACACTCAACCAAAAATAGTATGCTTTGGCATGAATGCAAATTTATTATTTGGCCTAAGTTAAAATGCATAGAAAATCCAATAAATGCGCAAATTTAATTATTAATTTGCAAATGATATTTTAGGGTGTTACAAACCTACCCTCTTAAGATGAATCTCATCCTCAAGATTCGGATGGTTCAAAAAGATTGGGATAGTAAAATTTCAAATCATCTTCTCTTTCCCAAGTTGCCTCATCCATAGAGTGTTTGTTCCACTGAACCTTACACATTCTTATGATCCTGCTTCTTGTGACTCTCTCCGTTGTTTCCAAGATTCTCACTGGATATTCCTTGTATGATAGATCCTCTTGGATATCTAGTTCATCCAATGGTAATTGTTCCTTAGGTACTCTCAAACATTTCTTAAGTTGCGATACATGGAAGACATCAAGAACACCTGAGAGTTGTTCCAGTAATTCTAGCTGGTAAGCAATTTCGCCTCTCCTATTGATGATCTTGAAGGGTCCCACATACCTAGGTGACAACTTTCCCTTGGTATGAAACCTCTTAACTCCTTTCATGGGTGAAACTTTGAGATATACAAAGTCACCAATCTCAAACACCAAATCTCTTCTTCTCGTGTCAGCATAGCTTTTCTGTCAAGACTGTGCAACCTTCAAGTTTTGCCTTATTGTTTGTACCTATTTTTCCGCTAGTTGCAAAACTTCTGGTCCAAAGGCTTGACTTTCCCCTATTTGATTCCAAAATAGGGGTGTCCTGCACTTTCTACCATACAACGCTTCAAACGGTGCCATCTTAAGATTTTTTTTTCTGGTAGCTATTATTATAAGAGAATTCGGCATAGGGCAAACTCTTATCCCAACTTGTTCCGTACTATAGAGCACAAGCTCTTAACATATCCTCTAAAATCTGATTTATTCTCTCAGTCTACCCATCTATCTGAGGATGATAAGTTGAGCTAAAGTTCAACTTCGTGTCCATGGACTCATGCAATTTCTACCAAAAATGAGATGTGAACTGTGTACCCCTATCTAAAACAATCTTCTTCGGTACTCCATGTAAACATACAATCCTTTCCATGTATAGCTCTGCCAACTTTGCACCAGAATAAGTTCTCTTGACAAGAATGAAATGTGCTACTTTTGCCAGGTGATCTACAATTACCCAAATAGAGTCATATCCACTCTGTGTATGGGGTAATCCAACTATGAAATCCATTCTGACTTCTTCACATTTTCACTCGGGTATCTTCATAGGTTGAAGTAAACCTACTGGCCTCTGATGCTCTGCCTTAACTCTTTGGCATGTATCACATATGGCCACGTGTTTAGCTACATCTCTTTTTAGTCCATACCACCAATATCTCTCTTTAAGATCAAGATACATTTTAGTACTCCCTTGGTGTATTGAATAGGCCGAGTCATGAGCTTCCCTCAAAATAGTCTCTCTAATAGACTTCACTTCTGGCACACAAATCCTTTTACCAAACCACACTGTTCCTTGATCATCCATGTGGAATCCTAGGGCTTTACCAATCACTATACGTTCAACAATATCTTTAATCCTCTCATCATTCAACTGTCCTTTACGAATCTCTCATTCTAGAGTAGGTTCTACCTCTAACTCCATGGTGTTAGCCACAATACCCAAATTCAGGTATTCAAACTCTTCACACAACTCTCTAGGTAGCTGAGTTGTATAGGCCATGTTCACATAACTCCTCCTACTCAAAGCATCTGCTACAACATTAGCCTTTCTCAGGTGATAGTGTATCTCCAAATCATAATTCTTGATTAACTCTAACCATCTGTACTGCCTCAAATTTAGATCTGACTGTGTGAATATATACTTCAAACTCTTATGATCTGTATAAATCTCACACTTATGACCAATCAGGTAATTCGTCCAAATCTTGAGAGCATGTACCATGGCTGCTAACTCCAGACCATGAGTTAGATAATTTAACTCATATTTTCTCAGTTGTCTAGATGCATAGGCAACAACTCTACCCTCTTGCAGAAGAACACAGCCTAGACCTTGCCGTGAGGCATCACAATAGATAGAGAAGCTTTTGGTAAGATTAGGTAAGACAAGCACTAGGGCAGAAGTCACTCTCTTCTTCAACTCCTCAAAACTATCCTGACATTGTAACACCCTAGGTGTTAGGCTTGCATAAATTGACTTGCATTGCATGAGCATGAGCATGAGCATCGAGCATTCATATATAAGCTTTTACAATTGGAACATGTGATTGAAACATATGCAACATTGCTTGTTATTTTATGTTTCCTTGTATATATGCATATGCTCATGAGTGAATACATGTAAATGATGGATGTGAGTCACTAAAACATATTAGCTACACTTATGATGACTAGTGGAACAATGTTCATGAAGATCATTTTGTCTAATCAAGTACCTAAGTGATGCTATGCATGTTGACCTAGATAGCTCTATGTGTAACCAATGCATAAAATGATTGTGTGACCTTACAAATAGCTTAAACATGTTTAGAAGATCATTATGAAAAACTTTGGTATTCATGGTTAGGGCTAAATTGGTCACTAAGTCCTAGTTCATGTATAAGCCATCTTTTGAATGTAAGGTGTTTGACCAAGTTTGAACCATATGATAGAGACCTTGCATGGAGGTGGTTACTAAAGCAAAGTTGTAGTATTTGATAAGGGGAACAACTTTTATGTTTGGGTCATAGATTGGTTTAGCTCCTAACATGCTTGAATTAGGCTCACAAGATTCAACAATTTACTATTTTCAACACTAAGAGAAATTTTCTAAGTCATATACCCTAACAGTGCTGACAAGCTCACATTGGTGATGATATTACTCGGTTTCGGTTGAGATTTAGCACATGATTCTTTAAGAGCAATTGAAGCTAGTACATAGGTCTACAAGTTTCATTTAGATTGTTTGCACTATGGAGCTAAGGATTTGTAGTTTGATTGCTTTGAAATCGCATCATCAGTCGGTCTGTCATAGCGCTGATGACTAAAACGAATGCCTTCGGTGGCCGACCGGCCAACAGGCACTGCCCGCCGCGTGGTGGCCAGCCATGGCCGCGCGCCCCATCTGGCGTCCGTACACCGGCGCCGGGCTCGCTCGTCAGGCCTCGACGACCAGCACACCCTCTGCGACTCGTTTAAGTCACCACCGCACCGATCGTTCACCCTCACTTGCCTCCTCATGCTCCCTTGCTCACTGCACTTGCCACTGCCATCATAGACGCTCCGTCGAGCCCGCCTGCGCTCACTGCCGCCACATTCTCCAATCCGTTGCGCCCACAGCTCCGCCTCACTCTGCTCTACCTTTCCCGCATTGCAACATCCACAGCCGCACCATTGGTAAGCCGAGTTTCGCCTTGCGCCACCATGGGTGTGCCTTTGTTGGAGCTCCGCCATGGCCGCCACCGTGGCCATGCTTCATCGAAGCGCCTCAAGCCACCTAAGATGCCTAAATAGAGTCGCCTGGTCACCGTGATGCTGTAGCGCGCCCCGCCTGGCTTCGCCGTGGCTGGTGATGACCAGGGCACCGTAGAGCAACGCCGCCATGCCGCCATGGCCGGCGACGAGCATGCTCTGCCACACCTTCACTGCCACCACCTAGGTCATTAGACGCGCGCTGCTCCGTAGAACATGGAGCTTCACTTGTCTCCGCTAGCGAGCTCACCGGCGACGAGCTATGGCCGGTCCGCGTTGAATCCGCGTCGCTGCCCTATTCTGTTTCACTAACGTGTGGGGTCGACTGATATGCAGGTCCCAGTTGTCACTGACTGTGGAGCTTTAGGATAGTTCATTTATTTCCTGTTTTATGTGCAACTTTGAAAAATGGATAAGTTGAGCTATAGAGATCCAAATATTGTGAACCAAATTTTGTAGTGTTCCTTAGGAAGTGTAGTATTTATGAAAAATATAATGTTAGCTTTTGTAGTAGAGTTTCTGGAAGATTTAAAATGAAACTTGAAATGTGCTTTTAAATGTATGTAAACTTGTTTAATTTATATCTAGAGTTTCTGTGCTCCAAAAAATATGAAATTTATGTGGTAAGCTGTTCTTGATAAGTATAAGCTCTGGTAAAAATTTGAGGGCCATATCATGAATAGATTTCTAGTTATAGATTTTCCTTTTATAATTAGGTGATCCTTGTGTGAATTTTTATAAATTAATTATGAATCCAATACTTATGAAATTTATTGGAGGTTGTCCTATTACCATATGGATGCTAAGAAAAATATAAAATCTATTGCTTGACACTTTCCACTAGGGTTTCCTATTTATGCTATTTTAAAGCCTTTATGCCTTGTCATTTTTGCATAGGATGTTTTACTTGGTAACATGGCATGAAACTTTTACAGTAGTCTATTGGTAGCACTAGTAAGCCACTGTAAATGTTTGAGAATTTATGATGCACCTTTAGTATATATTTATTAATTACCCTAATTATTTAATTAAATTAATAAAGGCATTTAAATAATTAGATTGTGATTAAGCATGATGTTTAATATGGTTCTTATGATGCATAGCAACTATTGATGTCAATGGTAAGGCTTAGAAGCCATTGATGGTGTACAAATAACTAATTATCGCTTTATCATTCAAATACAAGACTGCATGTATAGTTTTGATTGTGTGGATGATTTCATATGGATAATGGTCTCTGCTATAAAACTTGTTAATAACAAAGTTGTAGATAACTTACTAATCTACCTTGTATTAAATTTTCACAGCCATAGGACTTAGGGTTTTTGAGTTCTAGCTGTTACAAGTTGGCTGTCCAAAAGGTTTACTTTCTGGACAGATTTGATTGAATAATTTGTTTGCCCTACATAACTCTTGAATCACAGTGAGAGTATTAAAAGAAAGTTGTAGATAATTTTATAAGCTTTCCATAAATTCCAAGATCACCACATTTGGATATGTAGAACTTCAGTTATGAGTAAAACAAGTAGCTGCTGTTTTGCGGTATAGTAAATGCATTGTTGGAGTAGTTGATTAAATAATCAAGAAGAGATATGCACATACTCAGTAAAATGTGATGCACTTTTTATTACTTTAACACTATGTTGTTAAGAATGCTTACAAGAATCCATTCATCATGTATCACCATACTATACTTGTCAACATGTATGCATTCGCAATATCTTATACCATACTCATGTATCTAGAATCGACAGATTAGATAATGTTGCTGGAGTTCAACGAAGGAGAGGAAGGGGACTAGCAGGAGATTCCTCAAGCCACAGCTCCCAAAGGCGAGGAGCAGACCCCAGAAGAGCTTTCGGAGTGCCCTGACCACCGCCCTACTTCCTTTCTAAAAGGCAAGCCCCGAAGCATTCTAAGTCTCCCAGTATTTTACAAAATATTACTCAAGTCCTTATGATTGATGCATTAGGTTATAAGAGTTGATTGGAACCACTTGATGCATATAAATTTCTTGTCTAGAAATACTACCTTTAACCCTATATAGGTCCAGGATCGAGTATATACTTAGCCATACTTAGACCGGTAGAAGTCGGGTGATTTCCTGTCACCTGCGAGATATAGGTGGATACCGAAGCACAGTTGGCTATATTTGCTATCGTGGAAAAGAACCATGGGGTAAAAGTAAATCAAGGCCGGGTGGAGTCTATGGTAGGTTGACTCATGTGATTCCATCTGTGCCGATTAAGGACCATACCGTTGTTGGCACTTCTGACAAGATTGAACGCATGCCTATCACTTAGCTGGCCGGATGACTCGTTCCAACTATGAAGTCAAGTAGCTCAACTCAGGCTGGGCCCCGCTCTATAAGAGTGCGCACTCTGGATGGTAGTAAGGATGTGCAGGGAGCCAGACTAAGCCCAAGGGTAGGCTAGGCCTGAACGTCCTGGCATTTGGTTGTCTCTGATTGTGCGGCGCTGGGCGAACCCACAAAATGTGTACTTGAGTTGTACCAAAGGTGACCTAAGGTGACTGTTGATCTGGTCTGCCTGGATTTGTGTTAGGAATAAATTCCTAGCTGGTTGAAATCGATTCGTATCGCCATCTCTCCCGGATAGTGAGAAACTTGGCTAGCCCCAACATCGTAGTAACTGTATTATGGAATATGATGGTTCGGATAAACATGGAATTACAATACCTGCTATGGTTACTATTGTATGCTCTTAAAATGATATAACACATGTTTGGCATAGGATAGTTGCTAATTTAGATATGGATAGACATAAATAACTTGATAACGGAATTAAAATTTTACAATTGAGTTAATTGCTTTCTATGCAAAATATTGTCAAGCTATCTCTACTATACAGCCTTGTATAATCCTTAGAGTCATTTTATTTCTAGTTTATGACGGGTAAGTCTAGCTGAGTACCTTCTTGTACTTAGGGTTTTATTTTCCCATTGTTGCAGATGGCACTGTTTATCATGGTTATTGCAAGAGTTGCTTCTATCCCACTGTGGATGAGGAGTAAGCCTTGGGCAGGCTTCTTTATTAATCCCTCTACATACTTTTGTGGACTGTGATCGTATATTGGCACTGTATTAAACTATGTTGGCAAATGTTATTTTCAAACTTAATTTGCTTCCGCTTTTATATATCAAACTTGGTTTGTAATAACTTTGTTTCATACTCTGATGATGGAAATGGATTTGTGAACTTTATGTAATATGTGACATGTATGTTGAATCATGTACAATCTTGGTTGTTGTAAATCGTTTATCGATGACCCATCGTGGTACTCGACGGACTACCGGGTTTATATGGGTTCAAGTATGACAGTGCGACCGCTTGCGGGCTGCCATTGTACTTGTACTCTTATAAATTGGTTGGTTCTACGACATACATTACTTAGACCATACAAATTTGGTATTCTTCTCTAACAGAGCAGTCATGGGTTTTGCTAACTTAGAGAATCCCTTGATGAATCTTCTATAGTACCTAGCCATACTAAGAAAACTCCGAATCTCACTAACATCCTGAGGTGGCTTCCAACTCAACACGTCTCTAACCTTCTTGGGATCTACTGCTACTCCTCCATTAGAGATTATGTGACCAAGGAAAGATACTTCTTTTAGCCAGAACTCACATTTGCTAAACTTAGCATAGAGTTGATGTTCTCTAAGCTTCTGCAGTACTAACCTCAAATGTCCCTCATGTTCACCTTCATTCTTAGAGTAGACTAATATATCATCAATGAACACCATGACAAACTTGTCAAGGTACTCCATGAATACTTTGTTCATCAAATACATGAAGTAAGCAGGTGTGTTTGTTAGACCAAAGGACATGACTGTGAACTCATATAGTCCATATCGGGTCACAAAAGTGGTTTTGGGAATGTCTGGACGTCTTATTCTCAACTGATGGTATCCAAATTGGAGGTCGATCTTGGAAAACACACAAGCTCCTTTCAACTGGTCAAACAGGTCATCGATTCTAGGCAGTGGATACTTGTTCTTAATTGTGGCCTCATTAAGTGATCTGAAATCTATGCACATTCTTTGTGTACCATCTTTCTTCTCTACAAACAATACTGGTGCACCCCAAGGTGAAGAACTAGGTTGGACATAACCCTTATCTAGCAATTCTCTTATTTGTATCTTAAGTTCTGCTAATTCATTTACTCCCATTCTATAAGGTCTCTTAGCTATGGGTGTAGTTCCAGGTAAAAGTTCAATTAAAAACTCAATATCTCGTTCAGGTGGCATACCTGGTAACTCCTCGGGGAAGATATCTGGATACTCGTTTACTATCCATATATCCTCTATAGTTGTGCCCTCCAATTGATTAACCCGAAAGATTTCTGCGGCTGACTGTGTTGCCACATACTCAACTTTCTCTCTGGCTAGAGTGGTTAGATTCACGGAACTGTTCCCATAATTAATAACTACCTTTAGGACCTCAACCAATCCATACCCAAGATAACATCAATTCCAGATGAGTCTATGACTACATGGTTGACTTGAAATTCTACCCCCCTTATGATGAGACTAGCAGCTAAGCATATCCAATTTGCTTTCATTTCCCCTCCAGGTGAGTTTACTAACATGGGTTTCTTCATAACACATACGGGAATACCATGCATCTTTATGAAAGTATATCTATGAAGGAATGTGAAGCACCAAAATCGAAAAGAACTATAGCTTAGTTTGAGTTGACCAGAAACGTACCGATCACTACATCCGGTGCCTCCTGAGCTGTTTTAGCGATCACACGATTGACCTTTCCCTAGACATAGTTCTGCTGCATGTTAGCCGTCCTCTTGGGGCATCTATTAGAGTAATGTCCTGGTTCTCCACAATTGAAGCATCAGTTATCATTAACTGTATTTGGCGCCTTTGGCGTGCCATTCTTCTATAGAGCATTGGGGACATTATTCCTCATAGGAATGTTGTTGGTTTGCTACTGGCGCTGGGTTGGCGCCTTATGCTACTGCTGCTGCTGCTGTACACGCTGTGGTTGCTAGTTGTGATTGATCAGACCGGACTAACCCTGGTAGCGCTTCTATGGGTAAGCTTGCTGAGGAGTAGTGCGGACATGAGAGTTACTCCCTAGTTGTTGCCCTTGAAATTTTTTCTTCTTGTCCACCATTTAGCGGCGCTTGTTCTCTATAACCAAGGCCTTGTCCACTAGCTACTGGAAACTAGCAAAGGTATGAGATAGCAGCTGGTACTGGAGACCATCATTCAGACCTTCGATGAATAGCTCCTGCCTCTTCTCATCATCATCCACCTCAGTAGATGCGTACTATGACAATTGTATGAACTTGTCATGATATTCTGCAACAGACATGCTCCCCTGCTTGAGAGCCAAGAATTCCTTCTTCTTCAATTTCATGAACCCAGCAGGCACATGATGAGAGCGGAAGGCACTGCGAAACTCTGGCCAAGTGATGGGATTAGCTTCGGTATGGCCAAAGCAGAAAGAGTCCCACCAATCAAGTGCAGCTTCTTGCAGCTATCCAGAAGCATACAAGACCTTCTCTTTATCATCGCATTGGGCAATCTCAAGTTGCCTCTCAATAGCACGCAGCCAGTCATCGGCTTGCAGTGGGTCGATGGAATTCTTGAAGACTGGTGGATGTCCTTTCAGAAACTCTCCCCTCTTGTCTCTGACTTGAGGGGGTGCATTCCCATTCCCATTCCCCATATTCTGCATGTTCTGAGCCATCTACTGAAGCAACTGGGTTTGCATCATCATTAGCTGCTCCATAGTGATAGGAGGTGGTGGTGGTAGGTCCTTGCCTCCCTTGTTGTTTCTCCTGGTGTTCACCATCTGTAGATACATCATATAAGTCTCATATGTCCAAAATATATAACCTTTAAGAGATAATGGTCTAATGAGAGTAGGTATCATAAGATCAAGACAAGAGATTTATATAGGGTATACAAGAAGATAATTGTTCTGAACTTTTCCGGCGAGTTGGACAAACAGCAGTGTAGTAAAATGAGCATATCTCACCCTCTGTTTATAATCTGAATATAGATTTTATCTTTCTGGAAAGCTTATGAAATTCTATACAACTTTTATTTAGAACACTTTTTCAGATTCTGACGTTTATTCAGGCAAAAGTAGACTGCAAGCAGTACTGCTCCAGAATTCTGACAGCACAGAAACATCAACTTTCAACAGCTATATCTCACAATTTATAATAGGTATTGTGGTGATTCTAGAGCCAAAAGAAAGATGTAGAAGTCTACTTATCTCCATAAAATTTTCATGACCATTGGACATATGGAACATGAGATATGAACTGATAAAAGTGGACTACTCAGAATGATATAGAATGGACAACAAGATATAAAGAAACCCAACTATTTATTCATATCATCCTTAAGCGTTAATCTTAAACTAAATGACTGTGGACATCCCCACAAGTCATCACAATCATGTCAAAAATTCAAATCAAACATTGTTCACCATGACAATCATCCAACCATTCAATGACAATTGTTCAACCATTAAAAGAAGAAGAAACTAAACACACTCTCGCACATCTATGCGTGTTTATTACATATTTTAGGAAATCCTCCTATGGGTCGATGTTGGTGCTGGTGTTGGTGTTGGGGTCTCCAAATTCTCCTCTATTCCTTAGGGGCGATTGAGCAGGAACACTTGGCGCTTCCACAATAGGACCTCCTTGATGTTGCTTCAATGTAGCATTCTCACGGGCAAGCTATAGGTATGCCTTCCCCATGACATCTAGCTCATCCAAGGCTTGATCCAAGTCGGTGTTGGTATGGGCCAAGCTCATCAAGGTAGGCCTAAGCCTAGGGTTCACTTCTCCAAGTGGTGCAGCGATGTTGCAAGTAGACTGGCCGCTCCGATGGCAGGGAAGATAACGATCCTCCTCCCATGCAATGTCACTAAAGTGGCAGTCACGGTTGACCACCAACGCCTATCGAGCAGCATCCTAGATGGTGGCTACACATGTGAGCCATGTAGTGATGGCATGGTGGATGTAGCCCACCCAAGTCCCTTCGTGGATGTACACTTCTATCTCCTAGAAGCCGGTGTAGTTAGGGTGGGTCCAATGCTCTGTCCTATACTATATAGTGCACCTAGTGTGGTAGTGGCGTACGAGTGAGAGAAGCTTGGGGTGGTAGTAGGCATCTCCTTGCAGATCATAGTGGATCTCCGTGGTCCACCCTTGAGCCAACAGTGCATCATGGTCATCATCACCATTATTTGCACCATCTCCTCCATCTCTGTCACCATCACCACCATCATCTCCATTACCATCACCACCATCACCACCAACTCCATCATCACCATCATTATCCCCATCATTAGAATCAGAATTATCAGAATCATCTCCATCATCAGGATCACTAGCTCCACCCTAACCACCCTATCCATTTTCTTCCACGGGCTCCTCCCCAGATTCTTCTATCTCTATGGGCTTCTCAAACATGGGCCCCTCTTCCATCTCTTCATCCATGGGCTCATCTTCCATCACGTCCTCCAGAGGTTCCTCCATAGGCACCTCCACAAGCGGTTCCTTCTCCATGCTCCTCAGAGCCTCCACCAGGTGTGCAGGAATGTGCCTTCCAAACATGAACCTTGTCCTCCTTGTGGGCATCACAATGGTCCTCTTGCGGGGTGTCAGCTTGGTGTGGGCCATCTATAAGATTGAAAAGGTTGAGTATTAGAATAAGATAATTTTTGCAACAGATAAAGGACAGAATATAAGCAAAAAAATTATAGTAAATTAAAGGTAACAAAATAAAGATAATGTGATCCTAGAAACATCTATTTCTAACTAGGTTGATCGTCCTACAGTCAGTTATAGCTCTAATACCAATTTGTCGCATCCAATTTTGCATAGCAAAATCCACTACTCATATATGTGCGCCCAGGATGTCCAAACACACATATACCATCAAATTGTAATAACATCAAAGTAAAGTACTTATTACATCGCATATCTCATCATAATGTTAATACATAGTTTTGCTCATTGGCAATATTATTACACAAGTGGAATACTAAACCCAAACTACCACAGGGACTCCAACTGGTGAACATCATCCTAGTAGTCCTAGACATCCTCCGGAAACTCTTCATACACGTTATCTGTTACCCATCTGGGATTTTCATTGAATATAAAGCAAGTGTAAGTTCACCATGCTTAGAAAGTATATCAAAGGGATCTATGAGACTCAAAGGCTAGACATGGTTTAACTATGGTTCACAATTTTAGTTCTTCAAGTTTTAGCATCCTGATTCACTACTTTAGTGAATAATCCCAAATCCCAAGTGATATTAATGTATAATGAAGATTTTATCAATTCCCAACTATCCATAGTAACCACTAATCATGAAGGATCTAGATCGCTCGTATCCGTGAGCATGGCTGTTATAACAGGTCAAATATTTCTGCAGAAATTGTACAACTTTATCCACCAAGCCGTGATTCCCAATGTCGGGGTTTGTAAAGCCCACAACACCTCTACCTAGGAAGTGTGGTAGGGTTTCACTACGTAACCCTTCACTAGTCGCACTAACAAGTCATAGCTGCTAAGGTTTCAGCCATCTAGCCGTATGTGGCCCTCCTCTAGGAGTGGCACGTGTGGTCGCAACATGGTACACACCCAAGCAGGAAAGGAAACATACCAACTAGTGCCCCCTCTTGCCCTTATAGAAAGCTACAGACGAGCTAGTACAATCTAGTTAATAGGTTAAAGTCAGAGCCATATGACACTCGGGGTTGTACGAAACCTCTTGGGTGGCTGCTTCAGGATTAAGTCCTTATGGAGAGGCACTAGAGTACTCAACCCCGTACTCTAGCCCCCTAATTGTTGCTAAAAAGCTCCATTTTATCACATTAAATAATGCCTTTAGTCATATTTAATAATTATTTTATGTTGAGCGCTGTAGCATCTATCCAAAATGCATACCCAAACCCTAGGTAACAAGGATATGTGGTACAAGTAATAATCTAGGTAAAGTCCTTAAAGGTATTTCAAATTAGACACATGCATGAATATGAATTGTAAAGTTCATACGTACAAGGGGCCTTTGCTACACTTGCCTTCCTCAAAGTTATCATATGGGTACTGCTGATCCTCAGTCACCACGAACTGCTCACCCTCTAAACGTGTTTCAATTCACCAATCAAGCATCTATTCCAATCATTACATGCATACAAATAAACTCCTATTAGAACAGTACACCAAATAGTAAAAACATAGATTGAAAAGCTTATAAAACTATTCTACATACTGCTACGAACACATGAGCGAAAGAATCACTCAAATCGGACTTAAAACGCAAAAGTTATGCATGAAATAAGGTTTCAATGGCATTTTTGTAAATAACCCAAACTCATTTTTGAATTAAAATAATTAAAATCTGAATTTAACCGTACGATGGATGGCGTGCCCTATTTCGTAAAACTACAGGGTCTAAAGTGAATAAATATAGGACTAAAAAATAATTCATTTGAACTGAATTGGACCATGGGTTGATTCACTAGAAACTAAGGGGCTAATCTGCAAGATGTCCGGCGGGTCACAGTTGACTACATCTCCAGCTGACTGGGTAGCCACATGGAACCGTGTGAGTGGTGTGGTGCACCATGTGTGCGTGGGCGCGCGCTGACGCGGCACTGTGGGCCAAGTCCACAGCCCACGGTGGACCGGTTAAGACCCCAAGGGGTATGCTCTAATCAGAGCCGTCCGCATAGATCTAATGGCGAGGAACAAATGGGAGGATCCCCCACCACTACTCTGTGTCTCCGAAGAGCCCACCATGGCCGGCGGTGAGCCAGGCGCCACGACAAACGCTGGTACGACGCTCTGGACCATCCCGATCAAAACCAACTACATGGACATGAAGTACACACGCTCGCGAACTCAACGGGGTGCAAACCTAGGTCGGGGAACACGTCGAAGCGACGGTCCCATGGCGGCGCCATGGCCGGCATGACTGAAACTCGCCGGTACGGCATTCTAGGGCGTCATCCAATGAATTGGGGCACGAAAAGGTGGAGAAGCTCACCGTGAGTCCAACGGCGGTGGTCGTGGCATCTAGGAGGGCTCCAAAGGCTAGGTCGGCGGCGGCGGTGAACTACAGAGAGAAAAGGGTCATGGGTTAGGGAAAAAACCAATCATTCCATTACCAAAATGAAGAACGGAGGCCACCTACAGGTGCGGTGGAGTATGGTGGAGCTCCGAGAGGCGTCGGCAACGGCGATTGGGGCGTTGGAACGGTGAATTGCGGGCGGAGGTGAGAGCTCGAGCGTGGACGGGAAAAGGAGAGAGGGAGGGGTGTGGCTTGGGGTTTTGTAGGTGAGCGGGGTGCTATGGTAGAAGGAAGGGAATGGGAGGCGGGCGATTTTGGATGCCTTCCATGCTTGGCGTGGACCAGCGGGCGCGGCTGCCTCCGATGGCAAGCACGCCATCACCGGCGAGGCGGGGATGGAAGGGAGAAGACAGGCGCTGACGAGCAGGTCCCGGTCACCAAAGAAAGGGAGAGAGCGGGCACATGGGCATGACGTGGGGCAGCCCGATGCGGGCTATGGCACCGAGCTAGGCCGTGCGGTGAGCAGCAGGCGCGCGCATGTAGGCATCGAAGCAGGCCGGTGCGGAGCAGGCCACATGCGGGATGAGAAGGAAGGAAAAGGGGAGGCACTGGCTGGGCCACCAGCAGACCAAGTGCAGGAAGGGCTGGGCCAATTCAATAGTTGGGCTGGAAAAGAGGAAGAAGAAAAATTTTAAAGAAAATCCTTTCCTATTTCTAGTTTTCAAATCCAAGCCAAATTCAAATGAATTTTGAATTCAACTTCAAACAACCTAGCCCTACACTCAACCAAAAATAGTATGCTTTGGCATGAATGCAACAAACATGCTTTTAAACCTTATAGTTAATTTTAATTAACCAAAATTTATTATTTGGCATAGGTTAAAATGCATAGAAAATCCAATAAATGCTCAAATTTAATTATTAACTTGCAAATGATATTTTAGGGTGTTACATGGTGATTGTTCGTGGCCATCTCCAGTGATTGTGAGGAGACTTGTGCCTTCCCCGGCGGAGTGCCAAAAGGTAACCCTAGTGAATTGCTCGTGTCATTGAGTTACCTCACTTGTGGGTAGGTTCTTGTGGTGTCTAATTGTGTGGACGAGGTTCGTGCAACACCTCTTAGCTGCCGAACCACCAAGTGTTGGTCGACACAACGGGGACATAGTGTGTTGGCAAGCACGTGAACCTCGAGAGAAAATTGGTTGTCTCTTGCCCTTTGGTATTCTCCCAGTGATTGATTTAGTGTTCATCTTGTGATTGGTTCACTCCTCTATACAGCGGTATAATCATCCTACTCACTCATTTATATTCTCGCAAACTAGTTATAGCAAGCTCTTTAGTGTAATTAGAATTGAGAGCTTGCTTTGTAATTTAAGTTCATCTAGTGGAGCTCTTTAGTGTAGTAAGTGTGAGAGCTCTTAGTGAGTAGTGACTTAGCAAATTATGTGTCTAGTGATCATAGTAACTAGAATTGTTGGATAGGTGGCTTGAAACCCTTGTAGAGCTAGAGCAAGTTTGCATTTCGCTATTTGTTATAATAATCAAATTGCTCTAGTTGACTTGTAGATTCTTAAATAGGCTATTCACCCCCCCCCCCCGCTCTAGCCATATTAAGACCTTTCAAGTGGTATCAAAGCTGTGGTCACCGTTTAATTGAAGGTTTAACAACCTCGGTGTCAAATTATGGCTCAAGTTGTGTTCAACCATGTGGGGGGCAAACCACCGTTCTTTAATGGCACAAGCTATGATTATTGGAAGAGAAAGATGAAGATGTATCTTGGTTCAATCAATGATCAAGTATGGGATATGACCAAGAATAACTATGCTATCATTGATCCCGACAATCTCACTAACCAAGACAAGACTAACAAGCAATGCAATACAATGGCTCTTAACACCATATACAATGTCATTGATTCCAAGGTGTTTGAGCAAATCAAGGATTTTCATAGAGCTAATGAGGTATGGAAGAGATTGGAAGAAACATATGAGGGCACACCAGCGGTGAAGAGTGCCAAGTTGTACATCCTCAAGGATAAATTGACAAGCTTCAAGATGAAGGAAGATGAGAGCATTCCAGAGATGTTCCATCGATTGCAAGTGATTGTCAATGATTTGAAGGCATTGGGAGAGAAAATCAAGGATGATGATGTCTCTCATCGGTTCTTGATGTGCCTACCTCCAAAATTTGAGATGTTGAGATTGCTTATCATAAGAGGAGGATTGAAGGAGATTACCCCTAACCAAGTACTAGGTGATGTCATGACACAAGAGACATACCGAGTGGAAAGAGAAGGGGTTGATAAGGATGACAAGAAGGAAGAAGAAGACAAGAAGAAGAAGAGTGTAGCATTCAAGGCTAGCTCATCATCCAAGAACAAGGGCAAGTCCAAGAAAGAATCAAGTGATGATGAGGATCATAGTGACATTGATGATGAGGCCATGGCTCTATTTGTGCGCAAGATGGGCAAATTCATGAAGAAGAAGGGATATGGTGCAAGAAAGAGAAGATATCACACTAAAAGCAAAGAATATGTGAGAAGATGCTATAATTGCAAGAGCCCCAATCATGTTGTAGCGGATTGTCCCTACAATAGTGACAATGATGACGATAAAAAGAAGAAGCACAAGAAGGAGAAGAAGATGACCTTCCAAAAGAAGAAGAAGGCCTTCCAAAAGAAGAAGAAGGGTGGAGGCTATGTGGTCACTTGGGATAGTGATGGCTCTTTGGATAGTGATGACTCTAGTGATGATGGCAAGAAAGCACTAGCAAGCATCGCTATCAACAACAACCCTCCATCTTCGATACTCCATCGACATGTCTCTTGGCAAAGCATACCAAGGTAAAATATGATGTGAGTGATGATGATGAATGTGAAAGTGATGCTTGTAGGAGTGATGATGATGACGAAGAGTACTCCAAGGAGGAGCTTATGGACATGTGTGAGCAAGTGCACACTTGCTTTGAGATGAAGAGAAAATAGTGCAAAGAATTGCACAAGAAAGTCAAATTTCTTCAGCAATCTCTTAATGAGCTCAATGCCACTCATGAGAGGCTAATGGAAGCCCATGAGAAGCTTGGTAAAGCTCACTCTAAGCTTAAAAAGGCTCACTCCTAATGAGGACATCACTCCTTCGGATGTACCCGCTGAGTCTCCACCACATCCTCTAAGTCCTTCATGACCCTCTCCAATGTTCCTAAGCAAGATAACATCACTAGGTAGTAGTCTATTCTCATAAGTACAAAAAGGATCGCTTAAGAATGAGTTCACCTCTAAATTGAGTTGACGCATTCGAGCCCGGGTCATTGGACCTTGCATGACGGTTGGAGGATCAGCGGGTACATCCAAAGGAGTGATGTCCTCATCAACTCCTCTCTCATCGAGCAAGTCAAAGTGAAGGAAGCCAAGAAGGAGCAAGTGATTGTGTCTTGTGATGTGGGACTAACATGTGATATTATTGATGAATCTTTTGATAAGCCCATTTGTAGGGTCAAGATGGCAGACTAGAGGGGGGGTGAATAGTCCTTTCTAAAATTAATCGTGTTAGCTAACCGAAACAAGTGCGGAATTAAAACTATCGGTCTAGCCAAGACTACACCCCTCTATCTATGTTCTCTAGCACCTTCTAAAGATACTAATTAAGACACAAAGGTGCCGGGCTAGCTAGAGCTCACCTAACCAATTCTAGGAGCAAGGTCACACAAACCTATGCCACTAGTACTTTAAGCAACAAGGGAGCTCCTACACATGCTAGTAAGCAAAAGCACAAAGCCACCTAATGCTCACTAGCAATGCTCAATAACAAGGCAACCAATACCAAATTAGAGAATGCAAATACTTAGCTACACAAGCTAAGCAAAGTGACTAACAAGGTTACACAAACCAAATTAGCCATGCAAGGGAGCTACTTCTATGCTACACAAGCAAGAAGATAACTAGTAAGCTACACGCTAACTAATTACAAGAGCAACTACACAAGCACAATGTATATGAAAGTAATTACAAGCTTGTGTAACAAGGATGCAAACCAATGGGAAGAACAAGGTTGACACGGTGATTTTTCTCCTGAGGTTCACGTGTTTGCCAACACGCTACGTCCCCATTGTGTCGACCGCTCACTTGGTGGTTCGGTGGCTAATTGGCATCACCCGCCAAGCCCACACGTTGGGCACCACAAGAACCTACCTCGAAAGTGAGGGTAGCTCAATGACACGCTCAACTAGAGTTGCTCTTCGCGGCTTCCACGGGGCGAGCACAATGCCCCTCACAAAGCTCTTCTCTGGAGCACCGCACAAGCTTCTTGCGGGCTTCAACGGAGACCACCACCAAGCCATCTAGGAGGTGGCAACCTCCAAGAGTAACAAGCACCACCGGCTTGCAACTCGATCACCTAGTGCCACTCGATGCAACCTCACAATGCAATTGCACTAGAATCGCTCTCTCACACAATCGAATGATCACTATCAAGTGTATGTGAGATGGAGGGCTCCCAAGCACTACTACACAAGCCACCAAGGCTCTAGTGTGCTCAGCTGCCGGCCCAAGGCCGACCATGGCTTCTATTTATAACCCCATGAAACAAATAGAGCCGTTACCCCTTCACTGGGCAAAACTCAAGATGACCGGACGTTCTGGTCTGATCGACCGAATGCTGGACCTCGATGCACGCCATGTGTCCCCTTCTTCAAATGTTGTTCATCCGATCTCAATGGTCATCTAACGACTTGACGCTCCAGCTTGAACTGACCAGACGCACCAACCCCAGTGTCTGGTCATTTCCAGTAAGGTACTAGACATGACCGGACGCATCCGGTCGGTCGCGATCGGACACAGCACTAGCGTCCAGTTACTTCTAGCTTCTCTGCTCTGCCTACGTCATCACATGTCACCCTGACCGAACGCACCCTGTCAGCGTCCGGTCACTTCCAGCGCCAGCGTCCGGTCGATGACCGACGCCTGCCCACTGACTGCCACTACTGATCGGACGCTGGAAGCCAGCGTCCGGTCACTACGTGACCAGTGTCTGGTCCATTCTGTGAGACTGTATCTTTTCGGAACAGGGCGTCAGTGGCACCGTCGGACTGTCCGCACTCTACGGGTGAACACTCCGCCGGTGGAGTTCCGAACCCTTCTCACCTCCGTTCCATCGCCGAGTTGATCCACATCAACTCCAACTTCATCTCCTTTAGAAATGTGCCACCACCACCAAGTGTACACCACTATGTGTATGTGTGTTAGCATTTTCATAATCATTTTTCAAAGGATTAGCCACTCAACTTGCCATGCCACTCAATCCTAGCGATGATGAAAAGTTAGATCACTCGAGTAGCACTAGATGACCGATATGCAAACAAGTTTGCCCCTCTTGATAGTACGGCCATCTATCCTAAACCCGGTCATCAACTTCTCTACACACCTATGACCGGTGAAATGAAATGCCCTAGGTTATACCTTTGCCTTGCGCATTCCATTCCATCTCCTCCAATGTTGATGCAACACATGCACCAACATGATCAACAATGATATGATCCACTTCATATCATCACGTGATCATATTGGTTCATCGATCTTGACATCACTTGCTTTTCACCGTTGCCTTCGTCCATCGGCGCCAAGTCTTGCTCAAGCTTCACCGCCACGCGGTCCATCGCTCCAAAGCCTCTGACTTGCCCTTCACGCTTGCAACCGATCCATCAAGCCAAGTCTTATCTTGAGCTTCTCCACCTTGATCACATGACTCAATGTCATGTCTCATGTGCAATGAGCTCCTTCATCATCACATGTGTGAGCTTTGCAACATCTCCAAGCCATTTTCACCTTCATGGCATATGTTGCTCACACATATGTACCTGTGGACTAATCACCTGTGTATCTCACATAAACACAATTAGTCCACCTAGGTTGTCACTCAATTACCAAAACCACACAAGGACCTTTCAATCTCGCCCGTTTTGGTAATTGATGACAACTCTACAAAGATATGGAAATTAAGCTCTTTTGGATTCATGTTACTTGCTCAAGCAATTTTACCATGTGTAAATGATTTTGGACAAGTACCATAAACCTGAGATGGTAGTATTAGCTCCCCCTACATATGTGCTAGAGTGTTTGATTTGAAGCTCGCACATATGCATAGATTAAAATTGTGCGAGAGTAATTACTACTAAATGATGCTAAGGTGTATAGAATAAACCTTTGAAGCGTGTACCAATCAGAGTTGCACCTTTAAGTTCATCCTTAGCACCATGGTTAGCTAGATAACACATGGAAATAACAAGCACTAGATACCTTGTGAGATCAACATTAAAAGCAAGATACTAGCATTACTTGAAAAGCATACCAAGTGTCTAGCTATCATCCTATGCATGCTAGTTATCAAATTATCATTCAAGTTCTACAACTAGCATACACCACACAAGCATGCATATTGAATTTGAAAGCTTATGCAATGCAAGCAAGCACATGAATATGCACATATCAAATGCAATCAATCAAAGTTCATGAGCTTGCTCCCCCTACTTGTGTGCTTCTCTTGTCCAAGAACTTTGATCCATCTCTTTTCTTCAATGTTGCTCCCTCTTCATCCATGTCCATGTCCAACCTCTACTTCTTTGAGCTTTTATATCTTATCTCTCCCCCTTGTACAATCTCAATCTCAAAGCTTTCATATCTTTGTACAATCTCTCCCCCTTTGTCATCAATTTCCATAAAAGGTGAGTTTCTCATTGATGCAAAGGTATACATTTGGGGTAGATGGTTGAGGCTTGAATCTTGCATTTTTTATGGACATTACTTGATTGTTAGAATGACACCACTTGTAGATACCACTTGTAATTCATACCACTTGTATCTTGTGTAAGGCTTCTTGAGATACCACACATAGGATCTTTGATCTTGATACCAATTTGTGTGACACCTCCCCCTATGTGATAGCATGGGTCGTCCATTTGATACACTTGAGCTCTTGTAGGTGAGGGATGCATTCTTCATTTGATGATCACTTAAAGTTGAGGATCACTTGTGGAACTATTTTCTTGCATGATTGATATTATGTGTAGATGTGATATCACTTGAAAGAATCTTCTAGTATGGAACCACTTGTTGGATTTTTTAATAAAAACCATTTCTTGAACATTTGCTATCTTCATGAGTACCACTTATAGGATATCACTTGTGAGTTGATCTAGACATCATTTGTAGATTCTTGATGAAATACTTGGGTCTAGATACTATTTGAAACAAACAAACTCGATATCCATTTGCATTGTGGTCTTGTGCTTGTACTCTTATCACTATCATGAGCTTCTAATGTTGACTTGATCTAAATTGATTTGCCTAAGCTTCCAAGTCCGGTTTGAACTAATGACAAGCTTCTTCACACCTTTTGCAAGAGTTATCTTGTCAATGTTGTACTTGTCACTTGTTAGCAATCCAAATTGAGTCAAGTACTTGAGTTCACTAGCTCATGAACAAATTCATGTACTAACCACTAGATCAAGTAATCATTCAAACAATAGTGGTAGGCTATGAATTTAAGCATTTCATTTGTTATGCATGATCCTATGAAGCATGTACTATATGCACTAACCGCATACTAGTAAGGGATGAAATGATCATGCACATTACAATGATACCTTTGCTATGTTGGAGTATAGGATAGTCACATAGATTCTAATTCATTACTCCAATAGCAATGTGAAGTCCAATTATAAGCTTGGTGAAGACCAATAGATACCATTTTGAATTCCATTCTTCACCCATATGAAATGAAACCACTTATGATCAAGTGCACTTTCTTGTTGTGGTTGGCTTGCTTCATCTTTTGATCTTTGCTTGCATAAGAGCATCAATTTGAGAATACCACTTGAAATATCATGACTAGCTCTCTTTTGGGTGTTGCTTGCTTTTCTTGATCAACCCTTTTGATAGCTTCAACTAAGCATCTCAAATGTTCCTTGGATCACCACTTCCATGTTAGCCTTCCAAGTACCATACTTGGTTCACCTACATATAGGCGGCAAGCCCCTACACTAGGGAGAAGTGACCTCTCTCTAAGAATCATTCTTGATACTTACTTGAAATAACTTGACTGATTGATCCAAGTGATGGACTTAACTTGGTGAGTAACCTTGATTCCATCTTTAAGTCCTCTTATTTCTTCTTGTTTATGTACTTTTCTTTCTACCAAATGATTTCCAATAGTCACTAGAACTTAAACTTCAACTTCATCTTGAGTTTGATCTTGATCTTTCAATTTGAGTACCGAATGTGTGCAAAGTACACTCCACAATCAAATAGCCTTGTACTCTTTGATTGTCATGCTTCTAGATCATCTCAAAATCAAACTTAGGTACCTCAAACACTTGTAAACATGTTTCCAACTTGAGGACCTTTCAATCAAAGTGACTCAAGATCAATCCAACATTTGTCACTTTTCTGACAAATTTTATACCCTTTAAAGAAATAAGCATATCTCCCAAAGTACAAATCCAAATACCACTAAATTTGGTGGAGGTGTGAAATACTAAGTTACCTAGCAGCTGTAAAAGTTTGAGCTTCATTTGACTTATAGATTGCTACCAGATTTCAATTCTTCCACCACTGCTATATGCTAAAAACTGCTGCACTATAGCTGACAAGAACTACTCCAAAACTGAAGCATCTCTTATCCATTTTTCATGAAATTTGTACAGCATCTTAAACCATAAGTCTAGAGCATGTACACCAATTTTTTTATGCCAATCTAATAAGTGTTGATTACTCAAACATGGCTAAGATCACAGCTAGCTCAGATTCTCAATTATAGGACAGATTTCAACAATAGAGCTATACTTCATCATGTATGAATCAAACTTGAAACTAACTTGTTTGAATACTTCCATAAGACATATATCCATTCAAATCACTTACTAAAAGTCATCTCATGAATTAATCCAACACAAATCAATTCAAACTTGACTACTAATCAATTATACATTCAATCATCTCATAGCAAGCAACATTGCATATTTATCCAATTCAATCAACTCATATGCACCCAAATGAAATGATCAACAAGAGATATACCTTGGTTAGCTCATGATCATCAAACTAGCAAGCTTCAACTTCAATTATTTGCAAGTCATCAAATATATCCAATGAATTACCAACAACTTGAATTATAGCACTTGTATGTTGATAGCACTTTGGACTTCACTCAATTTTTCACTTGGCATTGGGTTTGGATGTGCACTAGGCTTCATATCTTGACTCAACATATGATGATCAATATGAAATCAATTGAATCAAGTCTCCAATGCCGATGGTACCTATAATCAATCATCCACTTTTTGATGGTACCCAAACAAGTTTGGGTCCTCTCAAGTTAGGTGCAACATACTTAGGCATAGCCTTAGTATGAATAGCGAGATGTTTTGCAATAGCAACCATAGAGGTACCATTACCACCCTTTCTAAGAAAATTATTATCAACAATTGAAATAGGCTTAGAAGTGTCACCTAGGGGATATGAATGTGCCATGTGTCCCCTTTCCCGGTATGAGTAGCACTTTCTCTTTGCTTGAGCCTTCTCTTCTTTGCTCATGTGGTGTTTCTCATTGCCTTGCCTCTCATGGATTGCTCGAGCCTTCTTCTCAAGTTTGGTAGGACACTTAGAGGCAAAGTGTCCTACATTTCCACACTTGAAGCACTTGATGTGAGCATGATCTTTCTTCTCATCTTCATTCTTGCTCATCATCTTGGCATCTTGAGTTTGCATTGGATGCCTTGCCTTTCCACCCCTTCTAGTTTTCTTCTTCTTTATCATCAAATCACCACCATCTTCATTATTGATCTTGATTTGAACTTGGGGTGTCTTCTCTTGCTCAACTTGTGGCTTTGGTTGAGGCTTCACTTGTTGCTTCACCAATTGCTTGGTTGGGCACATTGAGGTAAGATGACCCCAAGTGTGGCACTTGAAGCACTTGACATGCTTTAGCCTCTCTTCTTCTTTTATATTCTTGAGCTTCTCAATGTTAGGGCAACCATTTGCAAGGTGTCCCGCTTCATGACACCGGTAGCACATGGTATGAGAGAGCTTTCTTTGCTGTAGCTTCTTCATCTTTCTCTCTCTCTTTCTTTCACCCTTTGTCATCTTCTTCTTGAAGCCAAGGCCACACTTGTCACCATAGTTTCTTTGAGTCTTCAACATGCGCTCAAAGGTGACTTTTGAGTTGTAGCACCTCTCTAGCTTATTGCTTAATTTCTTCACTTCATTTTTGAGCTCATTGTTCTCCTTCAAAAGGTTAGTCTCACAAGACATAGAAGTAGAACAAGCATCTAATTATGAAGAGCATGGCATATCTAATAAATCATCACAAGAGGTGGATACATGCTTCTTGCCTACATCACAAGGGTTAGCAACATTTAGCAATTTATCATTTGATCCATGTGATGAGCTCTCATTATTTTTAAGTTTCTTTGTAAATACTTTAATGAGAGAAGCATGTTGTTCTAATAATTCATCATGAGATGCAAGTAGTGTCTCATGATTCAATTTTAGCTCATCATGTGAAGATTTATAAGCATCAAGTAATTTCTTATGTTCTTCATAAGAGTTCTTTAGAAATGAGTTTTCATTTTCTAATTTCAATGTTTTAGATTTCTTATTTTCTAAAGACATGGTCATGCTAGCAAGTCTACTAACAAGCTCATCATATGAATCAACAAGATCAACCACATTATCATTTGTTACCTTGGTGTCACCTTGTGACATGAAGCAATGTGGTGATGTAGTTGGAGAGCTTGTAGTAGCATCTTCATCAAGGCTTGAGCATGAACCATCATCACCATCAAGTGTGCATGGGGTAGCATCATCACTTGCAACACTTGTGGTGTCATCATCAACCTTGTCAAGTGAACTTGTGGTAGATCGACCATCATCATCATCATCACTTGACCATGAGGTGGAGCAATCTTCCACAATCACCAAATTGTGGTTATGCTCAACACACTCATGTGCCTCTATCTTGGACTCATCATCATCATCGGAGACCGTCCCATATTTCTCATTGAGATAACTCCAAATCTCATGGGTGGTCTTCATATCAATGATCTCTCCAAATATACAATCATGCAAAGATCTATACATGATGTTAGTAGCTTGGATGTCGAGATCTAGGCATTTCTCTTGTGCTTGAGTTAGATTATCTTCATCCAACACATGAGAAAAACCTACATCTACCATCCACCACATTTGAGGGCAAATAAACTTAAAATTGCATATCATCCAATTTTTCCATCGTGTAAAGTGTGTGCCATCAAAAATGTGTGGACAATCAACATCTAGCCCATAAGCCACCATCCTCTCAGGTCGGTGAAGACTACAAATGAGAGACCTAGCTCTGATACCACTTGTAGGGTTGAGATGGCGGACTAGAGGGGGATGAATAGTCCTTTCTAAAATTAATCACGTCGGCTAACCAAAACAAGTGCGGAATTAAAACTATCGGTCTAGCCAAGACTACACCCCTCTATCTATGTTCTCTAGCACCTTCCAAAGATACTAATTAAGCCACAAAGGTGCCGGGCTAGCTAGAGCTCACCTAACCAATTCTAGGAGCAAGGTCACACAAACCTATGCCACTAGTACTTTAAGCAACAAGGGAGCTCCTACACATGCTAGTAAGCAAAAGCACAAAGCCACCTAATGCTCACTAGCAATGCTCAATAACAAGGCAACTAATACCAAATTAGAGAACACAAATACTTAGCTACACAAGCTAAGCAAAGTGGCTAACAAGGTTACACAAACCAAATTAGCCACGCAAGGGAGCTACTTCTATGCTACACAAGCAAGAAGATAACTAGTAAGCTACACAAGCTAACTAATTACAAGAGCAACTACACAAGCACAATGTATATGAAAGTAATTACAAGCTTGTGTAACGAGGATGCAAACCAACGGGAAGAACAAGGTTGACACGGTGATTTTTCTCCCAAGGTTCATGTGTTTGCCAACACGCTACGTCCCGTTGTGTCGACCGCTCACTTGGTGGTTCGGCGGCTAATTGGCATCACCCGCCAAGCCTGCACGTCGGGCACTACAAGAACCTACCCCAAAAGTGAGGGTAGCTCAATGACACGCTCAACTAGAGTTGCTCTTCGCGGCTTCCGCGGGGCGAGCACAATGCCCCTCACAAAGCTCTTCTCTAGAGCACCGCACAAGCTTCTTGCGGGCTTCAACGGAGACCACCACCAAGCCGTCTAGGAGGTGGCAACCTCCAATAGTAATAAACACCACCAGCTTGCAACTCGATCACCTAGTGCCACTCGATGCAACCTCATGATGCAATCGCACTAGAATCGTTCTCTCACACAATCGAATGATCACTATCAAGTGTATGTGAGATGGAGGGCTCCCAAGCACTACTACACAAGCCACCAAGGCTCTAGTGTGCTCAGCTACTGGCCCAAGGCCGACCATGGCTTCTATTTATAACCCCACGAACAAATAGAGCCGTTACCCCTTCACTGGGCAAAACTCGGGACGACCGGACGCTCCGGTCCGATTGACCGGATGCTGGACCTTAGCGTCTGATCGTGTGATGCACGCCACGTGTCCCCTTCTTCAAACGTTGTTCATCTGATCTCAATGGTCATCTGACGACCGAACACTCCAGCTTGAACTGACCGAATGCACCAACCCTAGCGTTCGGTCGTTTCCAGTAAGGTACCGGACATGACCGAATGCGTCTGGTCGGTCACGATTGGATGTAGCACCAGCATCCGGTTACTTCCAGCTTCTCTGCTCTGCCTACGTCATCACACGTCACCCTGACCGAACGCACCCTGTCAGCGTCCAATCACTTGCAGCGCCAGCGTCCGGTCGACGACCGACGCCTACCCGCTGACTGCCACTACTGACCGGACGCTGGAAGCCAGCGTCCGGTCACTACGTGACCAGTGTCCGGTCCATTCTAGGAGACCCTATCTTTTCAGAACAGGGCGTCGGTGGCACCGTCGGACTATCCGCACTCTACGAGCGGACACTCCGCCGATGGAGTTCTGAACCCTTCTCACCTCCGTTCCATCGCCGAGTTGATCCACATCAACTCCAACTTCATCTCCTTTAGAAATGTGCCAACACCACCAAGTGTACACCACTATGTGTATGTGTGTTAGCATTTTCACAATCATTTTTGAAAGGATTAGCCACTCAACTTGCCACGCCACTCAATCCTAGCGACGATGAAAAGTTAGATCACTCGAGTGGCACTAGATGACCGATATGCAAACAAGTTTGCCCCTCTTGATAGTACAGCCATCTATCCTAAACCCGATCATCAACTTCTCTACACACCTATGACCGGTGAAATGAAATGCCCTAGGTTATACCTTTGCCTTGCGCATTCCATTCCATTTCCTCCAATGTTGATGCAACACATGCACCAACATGATCAACAATTATATGATCCACTTCATATCATCACATGATCATATTGGTTCATCGATCTTGACATCACTTGCTTTTCACCGTTGCCTTCGTCCATCGGCGCCAAGTCTTGCTCAAGCTTCACCGCCACGTGGTCCATCGCTCCAAAGCCTCTGACTTGCCCTTCACGCTTACAACCGGTCCATCAAGCCAAGTCTTGTCTTGAGCTTCTCTACCTTGATCACATGACTCAATGTCATGTCTCATGTGCAATGAGCTCCTTCATCATCACATGTGTGAGCTTTGCAACATCTTCAAGCCATTTTCACCTTCAAGGCATAGGTTGCTCACACATATGTACATGTGGACTAATCCCTATGTATCTCACATAAACACAATTAGTCCACCTAGATTGTCACTCAATTACCAAAACCACACAAGGACCTTTCACCATTGTAGTTGCTCCCACTAACACTTCTTGTAGCGCTTCCACTTCAACTTCACCTTTGAGTGATGGTTCCACTTGTGATACCTCACTAATGGTGGAAAATGAGACCCTCAAGAAGGAGGTGAATGAGCTCACTCATGCCTTAGGCAATGCCTATGGTGGAGATGCCCGCTTGCTAAAGTTTTTGGGTAGCCAAAGGTTTTCTCTCAACAAAGAGAGATTAGGCTATACCCCCAAGAAAGGCAAGGAGGCCTTTGTCACTCCCAAAGCTAGCTTTATGAAGGGCAATGGTCGGTTTTGCAATAGATGCAAGCAAGTTGGGCATATAGAGCATATTGCAAGACTAACAAGTACAAGCAACCTAATGTATCCTCAATTAGATTTGATTCTTGTTACATACTTGTTAAGGGTGCCAATGGTGTAAAGGCTAAGTTCATTGGTACACCAATTGTGGGCCCAAAAAAGAAGGCCATTTAGGTGCCAAAGACCTTGGTAACTAACCTTCAAGGACCCAAGCAAGTTTGTGTACCTAAAAGAAATTGATCTTCTTTTGTAGGTCAATTATAAAGCCGGAGGAATACATTGGGTGCTTGATAGTGGGTGCACACAACACATGACCAGTGATCCAAGAATGTTCAATTCAATCAATAAAAACAAGAGCAATGGGATTGATAGTATCACATTTGGTGACAATGGCAAAGGCAAGGTCAAAGGGCTTGGTAAGATTGCAATATCCAATGACTTGAGCATTTTTAATGTGCTACTAGTAGAGAGCTTGAACTTCAACCTATTATCGGTAGCTCAATTGTGTGATCTTGGTTTCAAGTGCATATTTGGTGTGGATGATGTAGAGATTATAAATGTAGATGGCTCTAACTTGATATTCAAAGGATTTAGATATGAGAATCTATACTTGGTTGATTTCAATGCTAGAGAAGCTCAATTGTCAACATGTTTGCTCACTAAGTCTAGCAGGGGTTGGTTATGGCATAGAAGGCTTGGTCATGTTGGAATGAAACAATTGAATAAGTTGATCAAGCATGACTTAGTTAGAGGCTTGAAAGATGTCACATTTGAAAAGGATAAGTTGTGTAGTGCATGTTAAGCCGGAAAGCAAGTTGGTAACACACATCCTAAGAAGAGCATGATAAGCACATACAAGGCATTTGAGTTAGTGCATATGGACTTGTTTGGACCAACCACATACACTAGCATTGGTGGAAACAAATACGAATTTGTGATTGTGGACGATTTCACTAGATACACATGGGCGTTCTTTCTTATGGACAAAAGTGATATGTTTGCAACATTCAAATCATTTGTCAAAGGCATTCATAATGAGTTTGAAACAACCATCAAGAAAGTTAGAAGTGACAATGGTAGTGAATTCAAGAACACTAGAATTGATGAGTTGTGTGATGAATTTGGAATTAGACATCAATTCTTGGCCAAGTATACTCCACAATCAAATGGTCTTGTTGAGAGGGAAAATAGAACACTCATTGACATGGAAAGATCAATGTTGAGTGAGTATAATGTGAGTCATTCATTTTAGGCCGAAGCAATCAACACGGCTTGCTATTATAGCAACCGACTCTATTGTCACCCCATGATGGAGAAGACACCTTATAAGCTATTGAATGGAAGAAAGCCCAACATAGCATACTTTCGGGTTTTTGGTTGTAAATGCTACATATTGAAGAAAGGCACTAGATTGAGCAAGTTTGAAAAGAAATGTGATGAAGGTTTCTTGCTTGGTTACTCCACTACTAGCAAGGCATATAGAGTTTGGAATTTGGCTAGTGGTACTCTTGAGGAGGTTCATGATGTGGAATTTGATAAAACAAATGGTTCCCAAGAGGAAGATGAGAATCTAGATGATGTAAGAGGTACTCAATTGGTCAATGCAATGAAGAACATGGACATTGATGATATAAGGCCTAGAGAGGTGATTGATGTTGAAGATGACAAGAATCAAGTGCTCTCTAACTCAAATGTGCAAGCTAGTGGTTCTCATGATCAAGTACAAGCAAGCACTAGGGATGACAAAGTGCAAGATCAACAAGTGGCTAGTTTATCATCTCAACCAAGTGATCAATCAAATGCAAGTAATCAAGTGCAAGTGCTTCAACCAACTAATGTTATAAGAGATCATCCATTGGACACTATCATTAGTGATATTTCAAGAGGTGTGCAAACTAGATCAAGATTGGCTTTAGTTTGTGAGCATTTCTCATTTGTGTCATCCATTGAACCTAAGAAGATAGATAAAGCTTTGAAGGATGTTGATTGGGTCAATTCTATGCATGAAGAGATAAACAACTTCACAAGAAACTAAGTATGAGAATTAGCTAGAGGACCTATGGATCATAATGTAATTGGAACCAAGTGGGTCTTTCAGAACAAGCAAGATCAAGATGGGATAGTTGTAAGAACAAAGCAAGATTAGTGGCTTAAGATTACACTCAAGTTAAAGGTCTTGACTTTGGAGAAACATATGCCCTAGTTGCAAGATTGGAAGCAATTAGGATCTTGTTAGCCTATGCTTGCGCCCACAACATCAAGTTGTACCAAACAGATGTGAAGAGTGCATTTCTCAATGGGTACATCAATGAGCTTGTGTATGTTGAGCAATCTCCCTAGTTTTGAAGATGAAAAGAAACCTAACCATATTTACAAGTTGAGAAAGGCTTTGTATGGATTGAAACAAGCACCTAGAGCATGGTATGAGACATTAAGGGATTTTCTACTCTCTAAGGGATTCAAGATGGGAAAGGTTGACACCACTCTCTTCACCAAGAAGCTTAGAAATGACTTGTTTGTAATGCAAATCTATGTTGATGATATCATATTTGGGTCAACAAATTAAGATTTTTGTGAGGAGTTTGGCAAGATGATGGCAAGTGAGTTTGAGATGCCCATGATTGGAGAGCTTAGTTACTTCCTTGATCTTCAAATCAAGCAAATAAGAATAGGCACATTTATGAGTCAAGGCAAGTATATCAAGGACATGCTCAAGAAGTTTGGAATGGATGATGCTAAAGCTGTTAGTACACCAATGGGGACAAATGGAAGTTTGGATAGTGATGCTAGTGGCAACATGGTGGATCAAAAGATGTATTGGTCTATGATTGGAAGCCTACTCTATGTGACCGCATCAAGGCCGGAATGTGATGTTTAGTGTATGCATGTGTGCTAGATTTCAAGCCTCACCAAGAGAAAGTCATTTGAAGGCAACAAAGAGAATATTGAGGTACTTGAAGAATACATAAAATGTTGGATTATGGAATCCCAAAGGAGCAAGATTTGAGTTGGTTGGATATTCAAACTCCGATTATGCGGGATGCAATGTTGAGACAAAAAGCACATCAGGCACATGTCAACTATTGGAAAGATCACTTGTGTCTTAGTCATCAAAGAAGCAAAATAGTGTAGCACTTTTAACCGCCAAAGCGGAGTACATTTTGGCCGGTAGTTGTTGTGCTCAATTACTTTAGATGAAGGGTACTTTAAATGACTTTGGAATCAAGTTAAGAAAGTGCCATTTCTATGTGACAATGAGAGTGCAATCAAGTTAACCAATAATCCGGTTCAACATGCAAGAACAAAGCACATTGATGTCCACCATCATTTCATAAGAGATCACCAACAAAAAGGGGACATTTGCATTGAGAGTGTGGGCACCAAAGATCAGCTTGCCGATATCTTGACCAAGCCACTTGATGAGAAGAGGTTTTGCAAGCTAAGGAATGAATTGAACATACTTGACTTCTCCAATATGTGTTGATGCACCCCCCCCCACTTATATGACATACCTCTCCTTCGAGCAATCCAAGGTAAAAGTTGATTGGCATGGCATACATCCTTGTTAAGGACATGTTTAGTGCATTTAAACATATTTCACATTTGAATAGGCTCATTCATGAAAATCAAATGAACTTAATGCTTGTATGGTACCACTATTGCTTGTATGCTTGAAATAATCTAGTGGTAGCATATGACATGTTTGTGGGCTTGTAAACCTAGTGTTTGATCTAGAAAATAAGCTATAAGTGTTTAACTCAACATGGTACAAGATAACCCTTATTTAGAGATGTGAAGAAGCTTGTCCTTGAATCAAACCGAGTTAAATATATTTTGCAAGTGCTCTAAATTAAACCAAATTGGGAAAATGATCCTCACTTCATATGATTTCACCCCAACCTATCTAAAATTTGAGCTCGCCTCTTTGTGCTAATTGTTGATAAAGGGGAGAGAGAAATTCACAAATATAGTAAGATAGGGGGAGCAAACAAATGAAATGACATTGTAAGGGGATCAATCAAAATTGCACACAAGTAGGGGGAGCAAGCTCATAAATTTGTATGTTACATTCGAATGTGCATTTCATATATTTGCTTACATGGCACAAGTTTTGAATTTCAATATCCATGCTTGTGTGGTGTATGCTAGTTATAGTCTTGAAATGATGAAATGAAAAACTAGCATGCATAGGCTAAAAGTAACTAGACTTATGTTCATTTTATAGAAACTAGATCCCTTACTTGTAATGTTGATCTCATGGGGTATTCTAGTTTTTGTGTATGTCTAGTTACTAATGGTGCTAAGGATGGTATATTGGTGCACTCTGATTGGTATCACGCTTCAAAGGTCCATCTTTTATACCTTAGCATCATTTAGGTAGACATTGTCTCCTATATTTCCTATCTAAGCATGTGTGCAAGCTTCAATCCTAAACTCTTAGCACATATGTAGAGGGGAGCAATTGCTACCATATGGGATTCATGAAACTTATCCATATCCTTTTACACATGGTAAATATGCTTGGACAAGCAACATGGATTCAACTAAGATTTAATTCATATATTTGTGTAAGGGTTGTCATCAATTACCAAAAAGGGAGAGATTGAAAGCTTCTAGTTTGGTTTTAGTGAATTGATGAAACCCTAAGGTGCTAACCTAGTTTATCAAAGTGATTATGAGATAGGTGGCACATTCCAATGTGGTGAAACAAATGAAGATCATAACATGATGATGGTGATGCCATGATGATGATCACATGCTTGGACTTGGAATAGAAGAAAGAAAAACAAAAAGCTCAAGGCAAAGGTGAAATTGATAGGAGCTTTTTGGTTTAGGGATCGAGACACTTAGAGAGTGTGATCACATTTAGGATCGATAGTCGTACTATTAAGAGGGGTGAAACTCGTATCAAAATGCGGTTATCAAAGTGCCACTAGATGCTCTAACTCATTTGCATATGCATTTAGGATCTAGTGGAGTGCTAAAACCCTTGAAAACATTTGTGAAAATATGATAACACATGTGCACAAGGTGATACACTTGGTGGTTGGACATTTGTGCAAGGGTAAAGAAGATAGAGTTGAAAAGGAGTTGGTCGCGCTGGTCACTAAGTGACCGAACGCGTCCAATATGGTGACCGTATGCGTTTGGTATTAATGACCGGACTCTGGCTCAGTGGAGTGACCAAGCGCTGAAGAGTTACTGTTTTAGCATCCGGTCAAAGTGACCTAGCTCGATTCAGGTTTGCACAGAAGCGACCGGACGAGTTGGGTTTCAGAACTAAAATTGATCGGACTCTAGGAGTGTTCGGTCCAGTGTGACCGAACACGTTCGGTCGGTCCCAAAGCGGCTCTGGGAGCTCTCTAGACTCGACTGGGTGCTGAGTCTCCTATGTCCAGTCCAGTGTGACCAGACACGTCCGGTCGGCCTAGAGCGGCTCTGGGCGCTCTCTAGACTCGACCGGACGCTACATGTCCTATGTCTGGTCGTCCACACCGGACACGTCCGGTCTCATGGGCCTCATGGTAGCAACGGCTACTTCATTTGAAATGGGACACATGGTGGTCAGGCAGCGACCAGGCGTGTCCGGTATACACGACCGGTGCGTTTGGTGCACATGACCTGCGCGACCGATCGACGGGCAGTCAGCCCAATAATTGAGCCAACGGCTCTATTGTTTGGGGTGTCTATAAATACCATTTGGTAGGCTCTAGATCACTCTCTTGGCCATTTGCATTGACATAGCAACCTTATGAGCTTAGCCAAAGCCCTCCCAGTCATCTCCATCATTGATTCATCATCTTTGTGAGATTGGGAGAGAATCTAAGTGCATTGCTTGAGTGTTTATATATAGAGACACTTGGTGTTCGTGTTTCGCTATGGGATTCACTTGTTGCTCTTGGTGGTTGTCACCCCCTAGACGGCTTGGAGCAGTAGAGGAGGATTGGCACGAGTTGGTGATTGTTCAGTGGCCATCTCCGGTCATTGTGAGGGGACTTGTGCCTTCGCTGGCGGAGTGCCGAAAGGTAACCCTAGTGAATTACTAATGTCATTGAGTTACCTCACTTGTAGGGTAGGTTCTTGCGGTGTCTAATTGTGTGGACGAGGTTCGTGCAACACCTCTTAGCCATTGAAGCACCAAGTCTTGGTCGACACAACTAGGACATAGCATGTTGGCAAGCACATGAACCTCGAGAGAAAATTAGGTTGTCTCTTGCCCTTTGGTATTCTTCTAGTGATTGATTTAGTGTTCATCTTGTGATTGGTTCACTTCCTCTACACTGGCAGGTATAATCATCCTACTCACTCATTT
Organism: Miscanthus floridulus; assembly: GCF_019320115.1. Classification (NCBI taxonomy): domain Eukaryota; kingdom Viridiplantae; phylum Streptophyta; class Magnoliopsida; order Poales; family Poaceae; genus Miscanthus; species Miscanthus floridulus. The sequence goes on from NC_089597.1 coordinate 50,006,248, forward strand.
ATATTCTCGCAAACTAGTTGTAGCAAGCTCTTTAGTGTAATTAGAATTGAGAGCTTGCTTTGTAATTTAAGTTCATCTAGTGGAGCTCTTTAGTGCAGCAAGTGTGAGAGCTCTTAAGTGAGTAGTGACTTAGCAAATTGTGTGTCTAGTGATCATAGTAACTAGAATTATTGGATAGGTGGCTTGCAACCCTTATAGAGCTAGAGCAAGTTTGCATTTTGCTATTTGTTATACTAATCAAATTGCTCTAGTTGACTTGTAGATTCTTAAATAGGCTATTCACCCCCCTCTAGCCATATTAGGACCTTTCAGAGCTTCACCTCTCTTCTTGCCTTTGTTCTTCTTGTCTTCATCCGTATTGTACTTGTTCTTCTTCTTCTCTTTAGGACAATCGGCTATGAAGTGACCGGTCTCACCACACCCATAGCAAAATCTCTTCTTGTACCTCTTCTTTCCATCACCATAACTCTTGTGGTTGCTCTTCTTCATAAATTTTCTAAGGTTTCTAATTACAAATGCAACCTCTTCATCAGACTCTTCTTCTTCACTTGATGAGTCATCCTTCACTTTCATTTTCTTCTCTTGACTTGAACTTTTGCCTTCATGAGCTTGAGTTTCCTTCAGGGCTGCATTCTTGTTGTATCCCATTGCACTAGAATTTTGATTATGAGCATTGATTGCATCTTTATCTAGACACTCATGATGCTTGAGCTTTGAAAGAACTTCTTGAGGTGTCATCTCATGATAACTGGGTCTTTCCATGATCATAGATGCTAGCATGTTATTCTTGGCTCTATAAGTTCTCAACATCTTCCTAGCAACCTTGTTGGCATCCCATTCGGTGCTAACAAGAGCTCTTATATGGTTGACCAATGCCATGAACCTATCAAACATTGCTTGAGTTGTCTCACCTTACAAGAACATGAACCTTTCCAATTCACCATGAAGTAGCTCAATGTTGTCTTTCCTCACACTCTTATCTCCATCGAAGGATACTCTCAAAGTCTCTCCAAACTTGCTTAGCACTTTCCATTCCATTCACTTTGTTGAACTCATCGGCACTCAAACTTGAGACAAGCAAAGATACGGCTTGAGCATTTTGGTGGAGGTTGAAAGCTTCTTCCGGGGTTATCTCTCTATCTTCATCGATGGGAATGATCACACCAACTTCCACAACTTCCCAAAGTCTTGCGGTAATGAGATACATCTTCATCTTGTAGGCCCAATCGGTGTATCTTGTTCCATCAAAGTGAGGTGGCTTACCATGATTGACTGGTAGGGAAATGCATGGGTGGACCTTTGATGAGTTGTCCATAGTCAAAATAGGTACTTGAATAGATTCCCTTTCCTTAAACATTCTCATTTCCTGCTCCAAACTCACTTGCAGTTGTCTTTGGCTCCATCGATCTTGTCACTAATAGCATCTTCAACTTTCTTGCTCAACTCATTCTTCAACTTGCTCATCTCATCTTGCATCTTCTTCATTTCATCTTGGAAAAGCTTGGCTTGCTCAGCCATCAACTCTTTAGCAATTTGCTTGGCCATCTCGATGGCATCGGCTTGCCATCTTTTCGGTGTCCGACATTGTTTCTTCTCACGCGGTGAAAGCGATAAAAGAAGACCTTGCTCCGAATACCAATTGAAATGATCTAAAAAACTAGAGGGGGTGAATAGGCATATCTAAAAATTTCTACACAAATCTTAAAGTAACTTGTCAGTCACTACTGGAACTTCCGATAGTTTGGGCTGGAACTTCCAACAGCCGGAAGTTCCGATGCAAATAGCCGATAGTTCTGACTCCTACGTGAACTACTCAACCTAAGCTAAAATGAACTTTGTGATTCCGATAACTTACAACCTCACTTCCTAGTGGTAAGCGTTGGGGTTGCACCTTTGACGCCGAAAAGCCTCAACTCCGTAGATCGAGTCCAAACCCTAAGAGATTCTTTGAGAGAGAAGAGAAACAACCAAGAACAAATATCATAGCACAAAAACACAACAATAACAAGCATGCGGGACATAATGATTTATCCCAAGGTTTAGCAACCCCATAAAAGGAGCTCTTACATCCTTGTTGTTGAGGTGACCACAAAGGTCAGAGTCTCTTCCACCTCCTTGCCTATCTCAAGGCAACCACAAAGGTCACTTGAGCTTTCCACTAAGAAATCAAGGGTAATATAAACTTTCGAAGGCTCTTCCACAAGATGAAAGCTCTTGGGTGATGCTTAGATGGCTAGGATCAAAGCTCCAAGAGTAATAGACATAAATCCAACCAACTTGATGAAGAAATCAAGTGCTCAAGCTTGCCAAAGTGATTCTCTCACTCAATCCACTCTCCTTTCACTCAAATCCTTAGGGGAATTGAAGTTAGGAGCAAAGGGAGAGGAAAGGGGAGTCTTGAATGCTTGGGAGCTATTTTAGCTGGAGTTAGGTCTTAATAAATGAGTGAGTAACGGTTAGAAGAGATGAGAGAGCTATTTATACTCTTAGCCAAAATCCAACCGTTCAGATCTACATCGGAAGTTCCAACACAGATCGTCAGAACTTCCGGCGCCTATAGAAAACAATGTTCAACGCGTAGGCAACTAGACTAGCTCGGCTAGCGCTGGAACTACCGACGGCTGTCAGGACTTTAGGTAGCCAAGACTTCTGGCTTCTGTCGAGACTTTCGACTGCCAGCCAAGCCAGACGACTAAGTCCTAGGTCCCTAGGGACTTCTGGCGGTAGCCAGGACTTCCAACAGCCGGAACTTCTGGCAGACGTCGGCAATATCACACCTAAAGTCCCAAAACCTATATCTAAGTGTTTGTGAGGTGCTTGAGTGTCTCTCATTTGATTTTTATGTTTATGCTTGAGCACTCTATCTTCCTCAGATCACCTAGATTTGTATCCCTCTTTATAGTACAACAAACCTAAACCCAAAACTTGAAATGAAAAACTTTGAAGACCATTTTGAGTTCATCTGCCTTTTAAACTTTAAGAATTGAGGGACACCATTTCATCTAACATCAACTCTTTAATTCTTTCATGTGACTAAAGCTATAATGTATCTCAATAAGATTCCATTAGTCCCTAATTTGGATGCCATCAATACACCAAAACCCACAACGGGGGCAAATGCACTTTTACTCTCTCATCCATGTATGAAACTGTTGGTGAAGCTATTTTGCCAAACAAATTTTCCAAAATAGCTTAGCTTCACCTAGAAAGTTGCTCGTGAAGCTGTTTAAAAAATAGATTTACTAGTGAAGCTGAGTTGTGCAGGCCTAACTATAGCCAGGTCATATAACTTATCTAACAAACCCTCCCCACCTCAATGATAATCGTACAAGATTAAGATTGTGCTTGAAATTCCAATAGTCTCATCGACAATGCCTTAGTGAAGCCATATGCTATTTGATCTCCAAAAGGAATCTCCAATAGTTTCTTAGATACTTGCTCTCTAACAAAATGATAATTAACTTCTATACTTGTTCGAGCATCAAGAATTAGCTAAAAGATATTTGGTATCAAGATTATCACACCATAACATGGCTGTGAGAGGACATTGTATACCAATTTTCTAAAGTAAAATTTAAATCCACATTACCTCTACTAAGGTCACGTGAACATCTAATAGGTGGTATTGGTTGCCAAACCATGACTCCAAGTCCATGTTAGAGCTCCACCATACGCTCCTGGTCACCATGTCTCTCTTGTTCATGGTGTTGCATTTGACATACAAGGCATCCACCAACCAAAGGCTAATGCTGTGAGTCATGGAGTTTCACCACCATCACATGGCTCTTTCAGACACTTGACGCCATGTACACTATGGAGCTTCTCCACACAAGGGAGGGGTCTCTTTGTCCCCTGCACACCGATACGATGACGTTCCATACCAAGAACAAAAGGGTCGCCACCTAGGAGGCCACTACACCTTCACCTGAAGGTCATGGAGATCTAAAGTGCTCCAACTTGTAAGAAACATAAATACTAGTGTCAGGTTCATAAACCTAAGGTCCCTCATGGACTGGCTTCCCAACAAAGGCTTGGCCCAAGCAGACAACGCGCAACTCATGGGTCGGCCCAAGTATCTGAACAAATAGGCTAGAAGGGCAATCCAATCACTGATCGGAATGTCTGGCCAAGGAGGAGCGACGCCCGTTTTCTGACTTCGGCCCACCTCTCCGACCGGAGGGCTCACTTAGGTCTCTAGCCCGCCTTCGAATGGCCTCTCTGATCAAAAGGCCTAGCCAAAACACTACTTTTGACTCCAACCCCACGTCTCTGACTGGGGTACGTAAAAAACCCTGCTCACTGCTCATCTTCGACTAGCGCGATCAGAACCGACTAGGACCAACCGATCGGGGACACCCGCTCAGAAGGGACTGGGGAATGAATGGGGAAAGCAAGGCAGGGCGCATAAGTTAAACCACGGTACCAGGGACCGTACCCTGTACACCTGTAAAAATAGTATTCTGTAACCTCTCTAACACAAACAGTGTTATAGGCGCCGATATTTTCCTCTACAGTATTATGGGCGCCTACAACTCTCATATAGTAAGGCCCCCCACATGCCTCTGGGCATCGACAGTGTTGTGGGCGTCGGCTTTTACCGTACCGGACGAACATGGTAAAAACCCCTTGCACGCCTCAGGTATCAACAGTATGGCAGGCATCGACGTCTGCCATGCCCGAAGAAGACAACACCACCTCCCACGTGCATCTGACATTCAATAGTATTGTGGGCGCCTACCATCGTCCTATACCCACCGGCGTGGGCAGCAAGGCTCAGAAGCATACGTACTCTCTCCCCCTCACTTGTAAGGCCATCCCCTTCATCTATAAAAGGAGATGCGCTCTCTCCCAACATTCATGTCATTCTAGATTCATTAGATCGATCAAGTTCACTAGTTCGCAACTACAGAACCACCAGGTTCGAACCTCAAGCACACGCTTGAACACTTAGCTCATAACAGAGCTCCAGTCGCTCTCGGCCCTTTCGACCAGAGTCTGACCGGACCTTTTGTACCCCCCATCTTTCTCCTTCTCATTTGTAACCCCACTGCAAACTTTGAGCACCTGGGCTCAGGAATAAAGTCACCAACCTACTCAAACTGGACGTAGGGCACATTGCCTGAACTAGTATAAACCCTATGTCATTGAGTGCTAGGCCACCTTCGATCACAACGTATGGTACAAAACTACAAATATTTACTTGTTGGTCACTTTCTGCACCGACAACTAGCAAGGTTTTAGTATGTTTGGTGGTTGATTGATAACATAACCATTAGGATTAACAAGTTTTGCTAGTATACAAGGTGGAATTAATTCTTAGGATGCAATGATGGACTTGGGCTAGGCTATGGTGAAGATCAAGGAATCAACACCTCAAATGAAGATCAAAGAAGAGCATTGAAGACCCTAAAAGACAAGCAAGAAGCTCAAGGCATCATACAAATGAAGCCTGGACAATTGGACGCAAATAAACACACTCAAATGAGCACCAGAGCTTTCTGGTGTGAACTATAACTCTCATATGTGAGCACCTAGAGAAGTGGAGTGGGCCCAGACATGCAGCATTAGACAAACACTGGAAGCACTGCACTGACGTACTTCCGTTGAGGGCACCAGAGTTCAACACCAGAGTTTGAGTATAGAGACATTGCATAGGCACGGTGGAAATGAAGAGAGCACTAGAGCTCTCCTAGTGATGCACCGAAGATTAAACGTGTGGCCCATGTCTTAGTTTCTGGACAACGCACCAAAGAAACAACTCGATAAATGAGGCTTCCAACGGGCGACAATGCCTAGTCCACATGGCAGGGTGCCAGATCTATCTGATGTTGTCACCGAAGCTATCCGGTGCTCACCTGCTTTGCAACCAAAGCTTATAACGGTTAGTTGAGTTGGTTGGAGCTATATATACGTTAGGCCTGGTAATGGGTTATGATCTGCCCCTAACCCCACTTCAATCCTAGTTGAATTAGAACCAGGTCCAACTCCATTCCAACCCCCACTGGTCTGGTTCAACTCAATCCAACCTGATCCTTAGAATCACCTATCCAAATCAATCCCAACCCTAGAGGGAGGCAAACAGGGGTAGCACTCTTCGTTCTCTGGTGCCACTTTGTTCCATTTTTCATTCCTACGCATGTGAAATTTTAAGAGAAGTGGAATTTTGTTATTTGAATAAAATATGATCATGCCATGCCCATTTTTTTATTTCGAGGTATGTTGACCGTGTTTTCAAGATGTAAAACCATGTCATTTTTACCATCAACACATGAAGCCTTCACCACAATCCAAGGCCACACCTTCGAGCACACTTGTGCCTACAACCCCGGTTTCCTCAACGGGACGAGCATGGAAGTTGAGTTCGACATTGTCTTTTGTGCAATTGGATGTGGTAACTTTGGCAAATCCACTGAGCACAATTCTCAAACTGCGGCATGGCGATAGTCCGGGTGCTACCGATGGGAAGAAGCAACAAGAGAGAAGAAAAGAGAGCACACGATTCAGAGATTAAGACAGAGAATGGATGGGAATTCCAATTTTGCTCTTCAAGACTATACTAAAATGACAACATTACTCTTATTTAAAAAAATAATTTCAAAAATGCAGAACTGGCCCACCTATTTTTGTACTCATTCCACCTATACACCTATTTTTGTACTCATTCCACCTATACCACGTATATGCTAGTAGTGTCTCCACCTAGTTCATGCTACATACACAACTGCAGTCGAAGTGCTGTAAAAAGTGCAACCGAGTAGGCTTAATTCAAATCTTATTTAAAAAAGTATTGACACATAGTAAGAGCATCTATAAGAGTTTCTAGAACCCACTCCTAATCTAGATTTTTTAGCAAGTTTGAAAAAAAAACGCTCTCCAATAACTATCTATCTCGACTCTCAATCTTTTTGTATTTGGAAAATCGATCCAATCGCGCAGAATTATATACGGCCAATCTCGAAGTGAAACTGATGTGAGAAGAATAAGAGTAATTCAGAGTTCCTGTGCAAATCCTATAGGAGAGTAATTCAGGAGCCCTTTGGCTCCACACTACTAAATTCATTGATTTACCGACTATTTTTTTAAACTATTGGAGATGTTCTAACGTTCAAAGATTCCGAAGCGTGCTTTTTAAAACCGTAGTTTATGTTGGAAGCGACAGTAAAAAAATCGGGCCGGACCGTAAAGCTGCAGCCCCTAGAGGAGAGGAGCATCAAAACCAAAAAGTGGGTCGTCCAAATGTGTCTAGTCCTGTCGTGAACTCGTGATTACTGATTAGCTCGGACCTAATCGCTGTCTAAGCCCTATCTTAAGATAAATCCAAAAAGCACCACCCGTCCCGTCCCGTCCCGTCCGCTTGCCTGCCCACTTCCCCACCCGAGTTTTTTTTAAACCCGCCACTTAACAGCTGCACAAGACAACCGCAACCGCAGCTGCTACTGCTAGACCAACACGCACTCTCGCACACAGCCGCGGGGCGGGCACAGTGACGCGGGCGGAGGAGTGGCCGCCGAGCTAGGGTTTCCCTGATCCGGCGGGGCCGGGGAGCGGGCGGGAACCCTTTGCTCGATTTCGGCGCCGGAGGCGCAGTGCCGGTGCCCCCTGAGGCCGGCGGGTTGGGGAGCTGGGGCGCGGCGCCGGGGGCTCAGATCTAGTATGACCGACGGCGGCGAAGACGGGAATGCGGCGGCGCCCAGGGGCCCCGCGCGCCGGAGGGGCCCCGTGCGGGCCAGCCTCGACGCCGACGAGTTCATCGCGCTGATGCACGGCTCGGATCCCGTCCGGGTCGAGCTCACCCGCCTCGAGAACGAGCTCAGGGGTCGGTTTCATGGCCTGTCTGTCCATTTCATGCTTTGGTTTTCCTCACTGCAACGGGTTTCTAGGGTTTGTCGTGGAGGGAGTATTTACTATTTGTGTGCGGTTTTCGCTGGTGTCAGACAAGGAGAGGGAGCTTGGGGAGGCGCAGACGGAGATACGCGCGCTGCGCCTGTCGGAGAGGGCGCGGGAGAAGGCCGTCGAGGAGGTAATCCCCAATTGCTTTCTAGTACAATCTATCTATCGTGCTACCATGTGGATAATATAGTCTTCAATCCCTTGAGAGGGAGAGGAATGCCCCAAAAAGGAGCTTGATGAGAGAGAAAGGAAGAATCGTCTGTTGCTATTTTAGTGATGTCTATTCCCTTCGGGTTGCATCTCGAAGTGATGTTGATTGTGGAAAATAGCCAGCTTGTGGTGAGCGAGTGAGCTAGGTTTGACCAGATTCCTCACAAGAAGAAAAAGATAAAAACAAAACTAGGTGTGCCCGACTGTAGTTTGAGTCCAAAGAATCGGATGGGTTTTGGCATTTAGCAACAGTGGATCGTCTTACCTGGTTTGGTAGCTTTGACTTTTGACCTAACTTATGTCACTGCATGATAGAAATTTCTTGCCAATCTTGAGGCAATGATATGATTATTCCTTTCCTCCATCTTTTTTCTTTTCTTTTGTTATTTGCTTCAGAAAACTTGTTTTTGTCAAGACCTCGTGCTTTTAAGGCTGACCAAAGTAAATTTGATACAGAAAATTCATAAATTTAATTTGTTCCCAGACAATGTCGTGATCATGTTATCTGTTTTCTTCATTTTCCCACATTCTGGAGCTAATTTGTTACCTGCAGCATTGGCTTTCTGTCATGTGGCCTTGGTACCCTTTTGGGATTTTTATGGGATATTTGGTTTGAAGCAAAATATGGCCCACCAAACCTTACGGAATTTAGCATTGCAAGAAGTTTTTCACCAATAAACCCATAGGTTGTCCAAACATTGGCAAGACAATAGACTAACGCCCTGTTCGCTTGGCTTATAAGCCGTACTTTTTCAGCCAACGAACAATATTTTTCTCTCACAACAAATCAACCAACAGTACTTTCAGCCATGGCTTATCAGCCAAGTGAATAGGGCTTAAGGTTTCACTTGGCAAGGGAACCTTGTTGAATTTATGTAGAAAAACAGATACTTGCCAAATCTGGTCAACCCAGCCAAATTCTATTAAGGAAACATTGGCTCAGAATCTTGTAGAGCCTGTTTGTCATGGCCCTATGGTACAGTGATCTAGTGCTTCTATCTTTTCCTAAGAGGGCTTATCTTTTTAACAGTTGTTACAACGCATAACCATTTGCTTCTAAGATATTTTAAGATTCTACTATGGTTTCATCAGCCTCAAACTACCATGGTCCTCTTCTGAGCTTGTACATTTTTTTTAACTAACCTGATAATAGGACTACATCAAGGGTCAGCTTTGAGCCCTTATCTGTTTGCCTTAGTGATGGATGAGGTCACAAGGGACATACAAGGGGACATCCCTTGGTGTATGCGAAGTGGCGCCAAGCATCTGGTGTCCTATGTGACAAAATGGTACCACAGAAGCTAAAAGGCAAGTTTTGATAGGACGGCGATTAGACCTGCTATGTTGTATGGTGCAGAATGTTGGCCTACGAAAAGACGACATGTTCAACAGATAAGTGTCACGGAAATACGTATGTTGCGTTGGATTTGCGGTCATACAAGAAGGGATCGAGTTCGGAACGATGATATACGTGATAGATTAGGGGTAGCACCAATTGAAGAAAAGCTTGTCCAACACCGGTTGAGATGGTTTGGACATGTCCAACGGAGACCTCCAGAGGCACCGGTGCATAGTGGAATCCTAAGCCAGGATAGTAACGTGAAGAGAGGCAGAGGAAGACCGAAGTTGACTTGGGTAGAGGCAATAAAATGAGACTTGAAAGGATGGAATATACCCAGACTTAGCCTTAGATAGGAGTGCTTGGAAAACAGCTATTCACATGCCTGAACCTTGATTGCTACTGCTGGGTTTCAACTCTAGCCTACCCCAACTTGTTTGGGAGTTAAGGCTTTGTTGTTGTTGTTGTTGTAACCTGATACCAAGAGAACGCTTGGGCATGTATACATTCTGCTGCATTATCATATTTCCACGATATTCTTAGATCCCCAAATATATTTCTTGGAGCTTGGTTTCCCTTCATTTATGATTCTGATGTGTCTAATCAACTCAGTCATAGCATATGTACAGGTACCCTTCACAGTATTACCAATCCAAGGTTTAAAATCCACATGCTTGTTGGCCGTTTTTGAAATTTGAAATTTACATATTCTGTTGCCACCTGTTATTAATTAATTAACCAACGTAATGCCTCTTTTAAATTGGTCTGCGAGCTTTAAATGAAATGACAAAATTATATTTAACACCAAAATTTGGTTAGCTCTCTGCTCTCTTGGTTCAATGCTGATAATTCCTTCCAATTAGAAGTAATTTCGCCTTGACGTACATGCGTACGCTGCTTTCATGCCAAAGAAAGTGAGTTGTATGTTTTTTAAGGTGTGCTGTTAATAATTATTGATAGTTTTGTTTAATGATCTTGTCTCACAAGGTTGCTTTTCTGGGAGAGACTGAATCTATGATTGAATTTTGTTTAATGGAGTGATGTTTTGAAGTATTATTTGGTCACTAAGAACAAAGTGATTGTCAGGAGTCAGGACAGTAGCCAAATTTACTTCATGATGAAATATACTTATTTTGTGCCTCTGCACTTGGGTCACTGGAAGAATGGCACATTCAAGAAATGAAATAACTGATGAAGTGTTCCAGCTCATATGGGTTCTAAATTCCTTCACTTTGAAAGAAATATGCTGCTGAATTAGTTGCTATATGTGTTTTTTAGTAAAAAAAACTTGGATGCAAATAACTCCCTTTTATTTCTAATGTGATTGTATTTTGGCGGCAGCTTACAGATGAATTGGAGAAGATGGCTGAGAAACTCAAGCTGACAGAATCTCTCCTCGAAAGCAAAGTACCACAGCTTGTCCTTACTTTTTGCTTGTTTCCTCTATTGATTGATTGCGGTTAACCAAGCCCAAAAAATACCTGCAGAATCTTGAAGTTAAAAAGATAAATGATGAGAAAAAAGCTGCATTGGCTGCCCAGTTTGCAGCAGAAGCAACTTTACGAAGAGTACATGCTGCCCAGAAAGATGATGACATGCCACCAATTGAAGCCATTCTTGCACCACTTGAAGCTGAGCTAAAGCTTTCTCGCCAGGAGGTAATACTTAGTCTTTATAGTCAGTTGTTCTTTATTTGTGTTTGTGCAGATGTCTTTCTTAGGTTTTTGTTACGTTTGCAAATGTTTCACGCCTCCAGTCACCCTGGATCATCTAACTACTCTTTTCTAATTTGTCATGTACTCATTTCCTGCGGACAAAGTGTATGACAAGTTAAACCTTGTTTTCAGATTGCAAAGCTCCAGGATGACAACAGAGCTTTGGATCGTCTAACAAAACAAAAGGAGGCAGCTTTGCTAGAAGCAGAGAGGACCGTACAAATTGCTATGGCAAAAGCTGCTATGGTTGACGATTTGCAAAACAAGAACCAAGAGTTGATCAAGCAAATTGAGATCTGCCATGTAAGTGGGTGCATGCAGTTTATTCTCTATCATGAAAGACAATAACTTGGCATTCCAATTGAATTAGTTTAGTGCCTACAACAACAACAACAACAAAGCCTTTAAGTCCCAAACAAGTTGGGGTAGGCTAGAGTTGAAACCCAACAGAAGCAATCAAGGTTCAGGCACGTGAATAGTTGTTTTCCAAGCACTCCTATCTAAGGCTAAGTCTGGGTATATTCCATCCTTTCAAGTCTCCTTTTATTGCCTCTACCCAAGTCAACTTCGGTCTTCCTCTGCCTCTCTTCACGTTACTATCCTGGCTTAGGATTCCATTACGTACCGGTGCCTCTAGAGGTCTCCGTTGGACATGTCCAAACCATCTCAACCGATGTTGGACAAGCTTTTCTTCAATTGGTGCTACCCCTAATCTATCACGTATATCATCGCTTCCGAACTCGATCCCTTCTTATATGACCGCAAATCCAACGCAACATATGCATTTTCGCGACACTTATCTGTTGAACATGTCGTCTTTTCGTAGGCCAACATTCTGCATCATACAATATAACAGGTCTAATCGCTGTCCTATAAAACTTGCCTTTTAGCTTCTGTGGTACCCTTTTGTCACATAGGACACCAGATGCTTGGCACCACTTTATCCACCCTGCTTTGATTCTATGGCTAACATCTTCATCAATATCCCCGTCTCTCTGTAGCATTGATCCTAAATATCGAAAGGTATCCTTCCTAGGCACTACTTGACCTTCCAAACTAATATCTTCCTCCTCCCGAGTAGTAGTGCTGAAGTCACATCTCATATACTCAAATTTAGTTCTACTGAGTCTAAAACCTTTGGACTCCAAAGTCTCCCGCCATAACTCCAGTGTCTGATTCACTCCTGTCCGACTTTCATCAACTAGCACTACATCGTCCGCGAAAAGCATACACCAAGGGATGTCCCCTTGTATGTCCCTTGTGACCTCATCCATCACTAAGGAAAACAGATAAGGGCTCAAAGCTGACCCTTATGTAGTCCTATCCTAATTGGGAAGTCATCCGTGTCTCCATCACTTGTTCGAACACTAGTCACAACATTGTTGTACATGTCCTTAATGAGCCCAACGTACTTCGTTGGGACTTTATGTTTGTCCAAAGCCCACCACATAACATTCCTTGGTATTTTATCATAAGCCTTCTCCAAGTCAATAAAAACCATGTGTAGGTCCTTCTTCTTCTCCCTATACCGCTCCATAACTTGTCTTATTAAGAAAATGGCTTAGCCAAGCTCTAATTGATTGATTTTTTTGCATTGCAGGAAGAAAATAAAATCTTAGACAAGCTGCATCGCCAAAAGATTGCAGAAGTTGAGAAGTTTAGCCAAACTGTGAGAGAGTTGGAAGAGGCTGTTCTTCAAGGTGGTGCAACAGCTAATGTTGTTCGAGATTACCAGCGCAGATTTCAAGAAATAAATGTAACAAACTATTCTTAGATTGGTTACTTCTTTTGCCATCAAATCCATGTCAATTTTTTTTACCCTTTTCACATGAACACTTGATTCATGCTTATGTTTATGATTTTATTAGGAAGAAAAGAGAACACTTGACCGTGAACTTGCACGTGCAAAAGTTACAGCAAACAGGGTTGCTTCTGTTGTTGCCAATGAGTGGAAAGATTCTAATGACAAGGTGATGCCAGTTAAACAGTGGCTTGAAGAACGTAGGTTCTTGCAGGTATGATGGTTAAACTAGCCTTTTCTTTACCAATGTACTTTGTTAGCATTCAACTCTGCAAAAATGTGCATATTCTTTGGTGAAACTAAATGTACCACCTGTTGGACAAGGTTCTTTTCTCGAGTATCATATGATAGGTACCATCCTTTGATAATTTCTTGTTTCTACAGGGGGAGATGCAACAACTTCGTGACAAGCTTGCCGTTGCAGAACGTACAGCACGATCTGAAGCTCAACTGAAGGTACATAACTTGTTTGTTACAGTTGAGCAGCCAGGTTGTGTTCTGCTGATTGCTTGCCTATTAGCTTTCAAGCTTGACATATAGATGGAACCTGTTACAGCCTTCATATTATAATGCAATCTAGCATTTGTAAATGAGTTAGTTCAGATGAGCTAAACTTCTGCACCTTACTCAGGAAAAATATCAGTTACGTCTGAAAGTACTAGAAGATGGACTAAGGGGGCCACCAAGTGGCTCTAGTCGTCCACCTACTGAAGGAAAGAGCTTTAGCAATGGCCCTTCCCGCCGGTTATCACTTGGTGGAGCTGATAACATACCAAAGTTGTCTCCAAATGGCTTATTGTCAAGGAGATCTCCTTTTCATTCAAGATCATCTCTTTCGTCAAACAGCAGCTTGGTTCTGAAGCATGCAAAAGGCACTTCGAAGTCATTTGATGGCGGAACTAGGTCACTAGATAGGGGAAAGGTCCATGGAAATGGAGCTCATTTACTCAACAGATCTACAGATGCTGTTAGAGATAAAGAGACTAATGATAGTTGGAAGGGTGATATGGATGAGATAACTAATGATAGTGCAGTCAGCAATGCAGATGAGAAAAGTAACGAAACCACAAATAATAACTCAGCTGAGACAGTTTCTGGTTTCCTATATGATATGCTGCAAAAAGAGGTCATTTCTTTGAGAAAGACATGCCATGAAAAGGATCAGATTCTAAAAGATAAAGATGATGCTATTGAGGTATGCGTCCATTTCTTTTCTTATTTGCGCACTTTAGTGGATAGTTAGTTATATACTGATTATTATGAAGTTTGCTTATCTATTGTTGTCTGGCAGATGTTAGCAAAGAAAGTAGACACCTTAACCAAAGCAATGGAAGTGGAAGCTAAAAAGGTCAGACGAGAGGTTGCAGCCATGGAGAAAGAAGTTGCAGCAATGCGTGCCAGTAAAGAACAAGAAATCAGAGCCAAGCGGCTTGGTACGAAAGGCTCTAGTAGTTCACAGCTGCTTCCTGGAAGGTACATTTTCAGGAATGCTACAATTTTTTTTTTATAGAAGTTTGAGGTTCTCATTATTGAAATGCTCAAAAAAAATTTCGAACCGAATGCTCAATGCTTAGGATACTGTTTGATCATTGTTAAGGGTACTAGTCATTAGACTAGGGAGATTACGGGTATTAGTGTAATCTCACTAGTCTAGGGTTTCTCTCCTGTGTCCCCATGTATTCTATATATAGTCCCCCTATTAGGCCTCAATACTACAATCCAGTTCAGTCCCCCTTTATTCGTAACAATCATAAGTAGCTAAAATAGGTAGCCTAATACATATCTAGGAAGAGGTTGAGCAGTAAGTATCCTACATATCATTTTTACACTATCCATATATGTTAGTTTTATTTCATGACGCTTTCACTTTTATTTTCAGATATTCTCTTAGTTTTTAGTTCTCCATGTTTATCATGCCATGCACAACAATTTGCGATACATGTGATCCTCGATATAATGTCCTATTGATTGTGATAAATATAAGTACCATCAACAACTGTATCTTTGGTTTGAAGAACCTTTGTTTTCATATAGTGCAATCTTTTGAAACCATTGATGTTTGTCTTATAGACTGCTGCAAGCTGGCGCAAAATGTCTTATCCCCCCAATAAAAAAAATGCTGTTCTTTTTTTCTAAATCACATTGAATTCTGTTCTATGCCTGCAGAAACGCACCACGAAGTGGGTCGATGCGCAACTTCCAGTGATGGCAGCACTAACACCAAGCAGCATTCTTGGATAGATCGTTTTCTGTTCCACCATTTGTTCCATTCCTATCCTATTAATTTTGTGGCTAAAATCATAGCACAGTGAGATGACCCAACAATACCTAGATCAGGGTAAGAGTAGGCTCGGATCAGATGAGACCACTGTGAGAGTGAAGCTGAGCCTATGTGTCTAACCTTGTGGCGCGCCCTCTTGTTTCTTTTTATTATTAGTCCAGGCAGTGCACCTGATGCTTGTATAGGCTGGGATCTTCGCATGCCCAATCTGTAATGTAGCTTGAGTGCTCAGTTACACAGGACACCCGTTGCCCAGGTTTTGAATATTGTATCCTCTCACATGCTTTGTTTGCGCTGCTCTATTTGCCCTGTGTTTGGGTTGGAATTTTTAACATGGCTTCTGGCTTGTCTGAGTTCTGTTGATTAAGTGGTGACACATATTCATCTGCATATATGCATCTAATGGCAACTGCCAACTGATGTCTATCTTCCATGTATGGCATGCTTCTGGATCGGGTTGACATTGGGGTAAAAAATTTCCTGTAGTACTGTCGGGAGTGTTGTTTTAGGCCTTGTTTCGATACTACAGCTATCTGTGCATAATAACTGTCTACTGTCATTGTCGAAAGTTACAGTCTCAGATAATTTTGGAGAGCTACAGTTTTGCGTGGATTCTTGGGAAATGACCATTACAATTTGGAATTGGACCTTTTTAGATGTGGATATGAAAAAGGTTAATTCTTTTTATTATTATTTGCTTGCTATTGAGCGATTTTTTTTTAAAAAAAATCATATTTAGATTTACCCAATTCCACTAGGTCACTTGCTCATTTCCTAAAGTGAACATTGGTGTTAATATTTTTCATGAGGTCTTCTAGAACCGTTTCAGAAATATCGTGCAATTAAAATGTACCACTAGATATCCTAATTGCTCTTTACATTAGAATTTAAGAAACCCTGTAGCCTATAATTCTATTAGATTTGCAGTGCTCCAGTCTAAAGGGAAAAATAGCAATGAAATAACCATGTTACACAGAGAAATAAAATGTTCCGAGGATCGGCGCTGAGATGCGCAATGTTGAAGCAACAAGATAAAATGTTCGAAAAAGCAGGTATGATTTTGTACCACTTTTTCCATCATGTAAAGGGTGAATGTGAACTATTAGATTTCAATTCAATGGTTAGAAAATTGCTAGATGTTATAGGTGACAATAAATCAATAGATATAAATAAATAGCCCCTTTAAATTTTTTATGCTTTTACAAAGCTGCTTCCCTGTGGGGAAATCTGCCCACCCGGTTGAAATCCTAGAATTATCACAGGACTAAAAAGTTGAAAAACATTATTTAGTAGACAAATATAAATAAATAGCCCATTTAAATTTTTTATGCTTTTACAAAGCTGCTTCTCCGTGGGGAAATCTGCCCACCCGGTTGAAATCCTAGAATTGTCATGGGACTAAAAAGTTGAAAAACATTATTTAGTAGACAATGTCCGTTAATAATGAGATGTATGTGGTGAGACTATTAATTTCAATCTGTGGACTCATTTTTTTAAGTTCAAAGACGTAAGGTGTGCATGCTTGAGTTTACCTGAGTGAGTATACGTATATGTATGTGTCAGATCTATACTATGAACCCATCCCAAAAACTTAGACGTTCAAGACCTCGTTTGACATGACTTCTTCGTTGGCTCCTGAAGCCGTTTGGAACTGTTTTGCGTCAAACGGCGTAAAACCAAACGGCCTCACCTAAAGAGCACCTTAAATCGTGCTCTCGCAAAAGATATGTGGAGGGAGGAGCGAAAAATAGTGGCTTCACCTCACCCTGGTGGACCACCCTGTGTGAGGTTATGTGAGAGCATATTTTAAGGAACTCTACCTATAGAGATTTTTTGTTAAACGGTGAAAAGATCAAGATACCCAAGAGGGAGGGTGAATTGGGCTAATTACAAATTTCTTTGCAATAATCAAAACCTATAGTTAGCTCAATTAACCCCTTGTGCCTAGAAAGTATTTCTATTGATCTAACGCACAAAAGTTTAGCACCCTAAGTTCCAATCCTAGTCTAGCATGACAATTCTAGAAATGTAAATGACAAGTAATGAATTGCTCAAAATAAATGCTTAAAGTAAAGAGAGGAGAAGGAACGTGGCGATGTTTTGCCGAGGTATCGGAGAGTCGCCACTCCCCACTAGTCCTCGTTGGAGCACCCGCGCAAGGGTGTAGCTATTCCTTGATCCGCGCAAGGATCAAGTGCTCTCTACGAGTTGATTCTTCGACACTCCGTTGCGGTGAATCACCCACAACCGCTCACAACTTGAGTTGGGTCACCCACAAGCTCCGTCGGATGAACACCAAACTCCCAATCACCACCAAGCCGTCTAGGTGATGGCGATCACCAAGAGTAACAAGCACGAACTCTCACTTGACCACGACAAGTCTAATGAGAAGGGTGGATGCACACTTTGCTACTCTTGATCTCACTAATAAGGGCTATCTTTGGGATTCTCAAATCTCAATCACCTTACTAGGACCTTGCTCTTCTTGGCACTCTCAAACGTGTTTCTCAGCTGTTGGAATGAGCAAAAAAATACTCCCACACACGAGTGGAGATTGTATTTATAGCACCGGCTGAAAAACGAACCGTTATGTGCCTCTGCGGGGTGACCGAACGCTCCGGTCATATTGACCGGACGCTCCGTTCAGTACACCCCGAACTCCAGTGGTTAAGTGTTGACCGGACGCGTCCGGTCACGTTTTTCCCTCACTGGAACCTTACTGATGTCGACCGGACGCTGGACCCCCAGAGTCCGGTCACATGCTGAGCAGCGTCCGGTCAGTAGCCGAAACCTGATCAGCGTCCGGTCAGCATTGACTGGACGCGTCCGATCAGGATTCTCCCTCTCTGGGACCTTACTAGAGTCGACCGGACGTTGGCCCTCAGCGTTCGGTCACATGACCTATCAGCGTCCGGTCACTTCCAGACGCTTTCATCTTGGTCAAATGAATTGACCGGACCCTGAGCCAGTGTCCGGTCACACGGGAGCCAGCGTCCGGTCAGTATTTGACCCTCCATTCACTTCTAACTCTTAATCATATGTGAATGAAGTTTGCTCCATTGGATCAAAGAGCTATTTTGGAGCTACCTAGTGCTAGTTTTAACAAGTGCGCACCACACCTAACTCACTAGACTCACCTAGGTCAAGTTACCCGTTCATACCCCCCTTAATAGTACGGCCAAAGGAAAAACAAAGTCCTAAACTACTCTAAGTGTCTCTCCAACTCCAATCGACACTTAGAACTAGTCCATCCTTAACTTTGTCGTCCATCCTTTGAAAACCGAAATGATTTTCATCGTAGGGGCATGACAACCATAATTGCCCAATCGATCTCCATTACCATGACCTAACTTAATTGCCTCTGCAAAACACACGTTAGTCACAGTAATCACATATTGTCATTAATCACCGAAACCCAACTAGGGGCCTAGATGCTTTCAATCTCCCCCTTTTTGGTGATTGATGACAATATTACCTCGAGTATGTGAAAGAGATGAGGTTTTTAACATGCTTGGTTCATATAAGCTTTTGGCAATAAGAACAAAAGTGTTAGGCAAGCTTATATGACCCAAGCCAACATGATGTACTCAAAAGATATAAAATAAGCATGAGTACAAGTAATAAAGCTCATTTGCATCGAAGTAAAACGTGGAAGCAAAGGCAAATGAGCATAGTACAAGTGATATGACATATAAATAATTCAAAGTAGAGAGCACACATGTCATATACCACGATCACGTAGATATTACTGTCACATAAATATAGTAGTAAACATGAATACATAATGTATCACACACATAAAAACTCCAAATGTAATAGATAAGCTAATATAATAACTAAGCTCCTCCTAGATATGTCGCTCCCTCTAAGGCTAACATACTCGAACCCTCTCCCCCTTTGGTGTCAAACACCAAAACCTAAGGGTCGGTGGGGCTGCAGCGGACGAGCCGGGCGCTGAGGTACGAGGAGCGAGGTGGAACTGGGTGTCATCATCATCTGATCCTGAGCTCTGAGCTGTCTGACCCTCTGTAGATAGAAGTGATGCTGAAGCAATCTGGATCGGATCAGGAACTGATGCTGCTGTAGGCTGTGCTGGTATAACTAAAGCAGCCGGCTCTGATGATGCCACTGAGGAGGGGAGCGTCTCTGTAGTTGTTGTGATAGGTGCAGCCGTGGAAGGACCTAGAACATGTAGATATGGAGGAGTGGGCTACCCTGTCAACTCGCTGAAGGTCGCTCCAAGACTCCTAGAGACTGAAGTGTCTAACACTAGCAACGACAACGTCTGTGCCGGTGTGAAACCCGTCTGAAGAGGTGTGAACTGTGTGGCTATCACTAGCGAAGCAAACCACTAGGACACCTGCTCTGTAGGTGAAGCATACTATGCTGGTGGCTATTCCTGACTCTGAAGCCCACTAGGCTGTAATGCTGGAGTCATCGAAGTGGTGGTAGGCTGACCAAGCTAGGGCGAAGCCTGTGGCGGTGGGGCCCCAATCGTTGTCACTACATGCTGCATGAATCTGAGAAGCTGCTGCTGCATGAGGATCTACTGCTGATGCATGGCCTACTGCTGCTGCTGTAGAGCCTACGTCTGCTGCTGAATAGCTAGCTGCTTTCGCTGAAACTCGTCCTGCCGAGTCTAGAACTGAGCAAATGTAGCAGTTGTCTCCTGAGCCTGTTGTGCTTGGTCCTGCCTCATCCGCTCAAGTATAGCCAGAAGAATGGGGTCTATCTGCAGGGCAGGTGGCGCTGAACTGGAGCTACTGGCCTTAGCATCGTTTCGTCGTGGAGGCATCTGAGGAGTGGGCTAGTAGTCATCATCAGAACTATCACTAGGCTGGCTCATGACCATCCCCTCCTACTGAGCAAGCTGCTCCTCCTCTGTAGCTGCAATACCCCTGATAATATCATTTTGCTGGGCTGCAGTCTCTGGCACCTCTAGGCGATGACACGGCTGGCTAGGTGCCTGTGGTGTACTATGGCGGATTATCTGAGTCAGGTTATAAGCAGGAAACTCTGTAGTGGCACCACTGTACTCAGCTAGCATCTCAGGCGGACTAACTATAACTGCTCTGTGGATAAGGAATGTGATCCAGTGAGCATAGGGTAGCTGCATGTGACCTCTGAAGCCCTTAGCTATAGTGTCTTCCATCTCTGACAGAAGAAGATCCCAAATATAAAAAATTGTCTGCTGCATCAGAGAGTTGAGAAGCCATAGCTATATATGAGTCAATCCCTCTCTATATCCCATCCTTGGAAGTAATGTCTTCCTCATGATAGCCTCAATCATGTGAGCAGTGGGAGTGAGATCACTGGGGTTCCTCCTCGACCCCTCGCCAAAGGGCTCTGTGAAACAGCAACGAACCAAGTTCGTAGGGGGCACCATACCACCATGAGGGTGTCTAGGAGGCGCTGTCTGTCTATAGCAAACCTCATGTAACCTGACAGGCTACTCCTGAAGCCTGAGTATCTCCTTGACCCTAGTGCTCGTTAGCCGGTAGTCTCTGCCTCCGAATGCAAAGTGTATAAACCTGTGCTGCGGGTCAATCTAGAGTGAGGCATAGAACTATCGAACCCAAGATGGAACATACAGCCCTATCCATCTAATAAGATCTGTTAGCCCTGATAAATAGGATAGATACGGACGAATGTGCTCTCCAGCTGCTGCTACTATAGACTCTATGTTGCACATCCTCTGTGATCTGAAAACTGCTCCACTGTTGAGATAGGTATTATAGAAATCCTCCTACAAGGGTGTATAGAATCCCTCTGATGCTCTCTCATCCCTCCTGGGTGGAAACCACACCTCAAAGTTCACGAACCTCAGTTGCTGCACCTGCTTGGCTGTGGTGGCCCTTAGGTCAAGATGGGTCATTGGAGGCGGACCCTGTGGTCTAGGCGGTGGACGAGAACCCCTCCGCTGAGTGTCTAGCCTCGGCGTGACTGGAGCACGGGTATGACTAGAGCGGCATAACTGTGGCTGAGGTGTTGTCTCTGTCTCCTCGGCCTGCTCACCCTCCTGAGTCTGCTGTCCTGGCTGTGCATGTGGCTGCTGCTGTGACTCCCCCTGAGGCTAAACCTCATCAATGGCAACATGTCGTCCTCTAATCATGAGAGTCCCAGCTAGACCACCATGAAGGTGCTCAACTTGCTCAAGTGAAGCCCGCGCTTCTGGTGAAAGCTGATCAGCAATCCGGACTCCACTGCGAGCACCTCCTCTCTCGGTACGCTCTGCGGCTTCTGCAACTACGGCGGCTCTCGTTGTCTCCGCATCTGGATACTTGCGCTTCCTTACTGCCAACTTCTTTGTCGCCTTGCCTTTTGGATCTGCAGGCTAGCGAGGTGGGGGCCTCGAATCCTCGTCACCGGGACCACCTCCGACATTCTTCGTACGAGCCATCTGATGGATCTGAGAAGAATCAACTGCCGCTGACAAAGATCAACTATCACTTTCGAGGCTTGGCCTCGTTCCATACTCGCAAGCTTGGCCCCGAGTTAACTGACAACTGCCACTGACACCTCAACAAAACTGACTCGCTATACGATGGAATAGATAGAATATACAAATAATTTAAATTATGCATCTAGAGATACGAAATCCTAAGAAAGCAAGCAATTTAGGTACAAAATTGAAACGGAGGCTTGCTACCTGATGAATCGGTGACCCAAGAAGAGAAGCGACACGTGGGGAACCACCGAATCGGCTAGGGTTAGGGTTCGCTGGTCAACGAGGATCGATCGTGGAATCAGTCAAGCAATGAAACTAGGGTTGCGAGGCCACTAGAGCACGCTAGGGTGGTGCTGGAACCGAGCACGGCAGGGCACGGCGGCGTGGGTGGCACAGGGAGGCGCAGAGCGGCGATGCTGGCGTGGGAGGCGGCGCTGTACGGCGCGGCGGGTGCGGGGAGCTACTCGGGCTCGCGGCGTGTGGCGGCGCGGGAGCGCGGGGAGGCGCAGAGCGGCGGCGCTAGCGTGGGAGGCGGCTAGGGCACGACGCGGGGAGGCGCTACAGTGGCATAGGGCGTGCGGCGGCGCGTAGAGCGTGGAGCGGCTCTGGAGGCGGTGGATGAGCGCGGGGACAAGGCACGGCGACTAGGGCATGGCTACGGCGCGTGGACGTAGGGCAAGGGTCACGGCGACGCTTATAAAGGGATCCCGCGTGGGATAGAATAGGAAACGGAGAAAGGGTTCTGAAACCGCATGATTCCTATTGACCGGACGCTCCGGTGGCAGCGACCGTACGCTGCCACCCAGCGTTCGGTCGATTCGAGAGAGGTCCAATTCCTCTAGAATCGTGACCGGACGCGTCCGGTGGACACCGACCGGACGCAGCCAGAGTCCGGTCAATACATCCTTCGTCTTCTCCACACGACCGGACGCTGAAAGCCAGAGTCCGGTCACTCCTTCGTAGCAAGTTCACCTCCTGTGAACTGACCGGACGCTGGACTCTAGAGTTCGGTGCAGCGTCCGGTCACTCTTTCTTCAGCAAATCTTCAAAGTTCTTCGTACTGCCTGTTCCCAATCAAGTCCCAACTTGAATAAGATCCAAATAAACACCAATTGGGACTGATGTGAGTGACCTCTCTCAAACCCTCAAGTTTTTCAAAATATTTTGCCGTAGGCTATAATTCTTTTTAAGAAAATAGGCAATAAGAGGTCAATTTGAAGACAAACGACAAAATAACATTCATGCATATGCAATGCAATACTTGTAAGTAAATCTAGTTGCTTGTCAAGTTTGATCCAAGGTTAAGCTTCTTCACACGCTTTTCGGTGGTTATCTTAACCATGTTAGACAAGCCCTATATGCATTACAAAACATTAAACATGTTGTATATTACAATGCAATGCAAGGGACAACACAAGCTCATTTTTCAGTGAAGTTACTAAAATCAAGCACATTGAGCTCATTCCGCAATCTACAAAATGTTGCATCATCTAGCGGTTTAGTGAAGATATCCGCTAATTGATCATCGGTCCTTACACCTTCTAGTGATATATCATTTTTAGCAACATGATCTCTAAGAAAGTGATGGCGGATATCTATGTGCTTGGTGCGAGAGTGTTGAACCAGATTATTTGCAAGTTTTACCGCACTTTCATTGTTGCACAAAAGAGGTACTTTATCTAGAATTACACCATAGTCTAGCAAAGTTTGTTTCATGTAAAGTATTTGTGCACAACAAGCACCCACGGTAATGCATTCCGCTTCGGCGGTAGACAAAGCCACACTATTTTGTTTCTTGGAGGACCAAGACACAAGTGATCTACCAAGCAAATGGCACCCTCTGGATGTGCTTTTTCTATCAACTTTGCAACTGGCATAATCCAAATCGGAATAGCCAACTAATTCAAATATAGCTCCTTTGGGATACCAAAGGCCAATGCTTGGTGTGTGCTTAAGATACCTAAGGATTCTTTTTATGGCAATTAAATGAGTTTCCTTAGGATTAGCTTGAAATCTAGCACACATACACACACTAAACATGATGCCGGGCCTAGATACGGTCAAATATAATAAGCTACCAATCATAGAGCGGTAGAGAGTTTTAATCAACCGGGTTACCTCCCTCATCTAGGTCGAGATGTCCATTAGTTGGCATTGGTGTCTTGATTGGCTTACATTCATCCATTTTGAATCTCTTGAGAAGATCATTAGTATATTTCTCTTGAGAGATGAAAATCCCTTCTCTCATTTGCTTGACTTGAAAACCAAGAAAGAATGTAAGCTCTCCAATCATTGACTTCTCGAACTCCTTCGACATCAATTCACCAAACTCTTTGCAAAAATCTTCATTTGATGATCCAAAGATGATATCATCAACATACACTTGACAAATGAAGATATGCCCATCAATCTTCTTGGTGAATAGTGTGGTGTCGACCTTCCCGATGGTAAAGCCCTTCTCAATGAGGAAGTCCCGAAGGCGCTCATACCAAGCTCTTGGGGTTTGCTTAAGCCCATATAATGCCTTGGACAACCTATAAACATGATGAGGATATCTAGGGTCTTCAAACCCAGGAGGTTGATCAACATAGACTAGTTCATTAATAAAGCCATTTAAAAATACACTTTTCACATCCATTTGATAAAGTTTTATTTCATGATGTGATGCATATGCAAGGAGGATACAGATGGCTTCTAATCTTGCAACCGGTGCAAAGGTCTCTCCAAAATCTAAACCTTCAACTTGAGAGAACTCCTTTGCCACTAGTCTTGCCTTGTTCCTCACAACAACGCCTTGATCATCTTGCTTGTTTTGGAACACCCACTTTATTCCAATGACTCTTGCACCTTTTGGCCACTCTTTAAGAGTCCAAACTTCATTGCGGGTGAAGTTGTTCAACTCTTCATGCATTGCATTTATCCAATCCGGATGTTGAAGAGCTTCTTTTCCCTTAGTAGGCTCAAAGCAAGAGACAAAAGAGTGATGAGCAATAAATGAAGCAACTTTTTATGATCAAGTCATTACATCCTTTGATGGACTCCCTATGATGAGATCTTGTAGTAGAGGTGTATTTCTTCTATTGACCACTTGAGGGGAAGGTTGTGGAGCATCAACATCTTGTGCTTGTACCACCATTTATTCATGGGAGACATGAGTATCTTCATTTTCTACTCTCCCATCTTTTTCACCATCTTGTGGCACACTTGATGAAGAAGGTGGATCAATCACTTGTACATCATCTTCATCATCTTTAGGCTTGATGTCTCCAACCAGAATGTTCTTCATAGCCTCCCTCAATGGTTCATCACCTACATCATCAAGATTCTCATGTGCTCCTTGGGAGCCGTTAGATTCATCAAATTCCACATCATATGTTTCTTCAACCAAGCCGGTGGTATGATTAAATACTCTATATGCTTTGGACTTTGATGAGTAACCAATAAGAAAACCAATATCACAATGTCTTTGAAACTTCCCTAGGTGTTGCCGCTTCTTATAGATGTAGCATTTGCAACCAAACACCCTAAAGAAGGAGACGTCCGGCTTCTTTTCATTGAGCAACTCATAAGATGTCTTGCCAAGGAACTTTTGAAGGAATAGGCGGTTTGATGCATAACATGCGGTGTTGATAGCTTCTGCCCATAGAGCGTCGGGGGTGTTGTACTCATCAAGCATTGTTCTTGCAAGAGTGATCAATGTCCGGTTCTTCCTCTCAACTACACCATTTTGTTGAGGAGTATATGTTGCGGAGACCTCATGCTTGATCCCAACTTTATCACAATAGGCTTCTATGTTTGTGTTGTCAAATTCCTTCCCATTGTCACTTCTTATCTTCTTAAGCTTCACTTCAAATTCATTTTGTGCTCTCTTGGCAAACTTCTTGAAGCAAGATGCAACTTTGGATTTATCATGAAGGAAGAATACCCATGTATACCTTGAATAGTCATCAACAATCACAAGACAATAAAGATTTTCTCCCAAACTCTTGTATGTTGTTGGTCCAAATAAATCCATATGAAAGAGTTCTAGCACTTTTGCGGTTGACATGAAAGCTTTTATTGGATGGGTATTTGTAACTTGCTTGCCGGCTTGACATGCACTACAAAGCTTGTCCTTCTCAAACTTCACATCCTTCAACCCTCTCACCAAATCATTCTTCATTAGCTTCTTGAGTGAGCTCATCCCAACATGAGCAAGTCTTCTATGCCATAGCCACCCAAGTGTTGTTTTGGTGAATAGGCATGTCTTCAAGTTTGCATCTTTGGAGGTGAAGTCCACTAGATATAGGTTGTTGTATCTAAATCCTTTGAATATCACATGATCATCATCCTTCTTGGATACAACAACATCCTTCTTGGTAAACAAGCATTGGAAGCCAAGATCACACAATTGTCCAACAGATAGCAAGTTGAAACTCAATGAAGCAACATTTAGCACATTGGAGATGGAATGATCATTTGATATAGCCACTTTGCCCAATCCTTTGACCTTGCCCTTTGAGTTATCTCTAAAAGTGATTCTTTCTTGTCCATCTACTTCTTCATCTAGTGAGGTGAACATACGAGGATCACCGGTCATATGTTGTGTGCAACCACTATCAATAACCCAATGACTTCCACCGGTCTTGTAGTTCACCTACACACAAGAGATCAAGCTTTAGAAACCCAAACTTGTTGAGGGCCCTTCTCCTTCTCAACAAGTGACTTTGCAACCTAAATTTTCTTAGGCCTATTCTTGTTGGGAGGACCTAAGAACATGACTTTCATCTTTCCACTAGAATCCTTTCTAAGCATGTAGTGAGCATTGAAGGCAAAAGGTCTAGCATGCTTGGGCAAGGGTTGTGGTGGTGGAGTTTGGCACTCATGAGCAAAGTGGCCTTCTTGTCCACACTCAAAACATCTCTTTGGCTTTGGCTTAGACTTATGTTGTTGTTGAGCTTGATCCTTCTTCTCTTGATTTGCCAAGTACCCAATGCCACTTCTATCCATCTTCATGACGGTGTTCATTAGTAGCTCACTTTGAAGATGCTTGCCTCTAGTGAACTTGCTCAATCTAATCCTAAGATGCTCTTTCTTCAACTTGAGCTTCTTGTTTTCTTTCTTGAGAGCATCATTGTTTTTCTCTTCCTTGAGCTTCTTGTTCTCATCTTTGAGCTTCTCATTCTCAAGGATCAAACCATCATCATGAACAATAGTTTCTAGCACAATAGCCTTGGTGGTTTTGAGTTCTTCAAGATCTTTCTTGAGCTTTTCATTATCATTCTTGAGCTTGACAAACTCATCATAATCATAGGCTTCAACCACTTGCTTGCCCTTGCTACTAGAACTTTGCTCAATGCTCTCAATAATCAAGTCATCACATGATGTAGCTATATCAATCTTAACAACATCATTAGTAGCATCATGTGGCTCATTGGATAAGAATTCTTGAGCAATAACAAGATTATCATGATTAACCTTAAGAGTAGTATATTCTTCTCTGAGCTTGTTGTGGCTAGTGATGAGCTCATTATGTGTCCTCTCAAGTTTATCATGTTTTTCTTTAAGCTCTTTCTTAGAAGATTTGAGCTTCTTGAGTTTGGATGATATAGCATCATTTGCTTCTTTAAGCTCAACACTAGCCTTTTCCGCTATATCACATTTGGCTAAAAGAGAGTCATTTTTAGCTTCTAACTTTTCATTTTTAGCTCTAGTTTTTATAATGATCTTAGTGTATTGTTTTAGCAATCTAGCAAGATCATCATAAGAAGGTGATTCATATTCATCATCATCACTATCGCTATCATCATCACTAGCATGCTCATCATCACTACTATCATCATTGTTAGATACCTTGCGGTCACCCTTGGCCATAAGGCATAGGTGTGTAGAGGATGATGGCGGTGGTGGCGATGAAGATGATGAAGAGTTGATAACAATTGTGACCACCTTCTCGTTGTCACTATCATCATCAGATGAGGCACTAGATGAATCAATGTCCGTGAGCCAATCACCGACAATGTATGCCTTTCCACTCTTCTTCTTCTTGTGGAAGTCCCTCTTCTTGCCATCTCTCTTCTTGTATGACTTGTTCTTCTTCTTCTTCTCTTCTTCTTCTTCATTACTTGAGTCATCTTTCTTGCCCTTGTATTTGTTCTTGAACTTGTCTTTCTTGGGCTTAGTGCATTGGTGTGCTAGATGACCAAGTTCTCCATAATTGAAGCAATCCATCTTGAAGATTGGCTTCCTTCTAGAGCTAGTGAAGAACTTCTTCTTCTTGTCATCAAACTTGATGCCACTCTTGTTGAGCTTCTTTAGCATCTTGGCGGTCTTTTTCACCATGAGAGCAAGACTTTCATCATCAACTTCATCATCACTTGAGCTCTCATACTCAAGTCTTGCTTTGCCCTTCTCTTGGCTAGCTTTGAATGCTAAGTCCTTATCTTTCTTCTTGGTAGAGGATAAGCCATCTTATGGTGTGATGTGCATGTACATCTCATGAGTATTGATCTTTCCCAAGATTTGTGTCGGTGTAGCGGTGGAAAGATCACCTTGATGTAGCATGGTCATAATATGCCCATATTTGTCAATGGGGAGCACACTCAAGATCTTTCTTACAACATCGAATGGTTGCATTTGAGTGAGTCCAAGCCCATTGACTTCCTCTACAAGAACATTCAAACATGAATACATTTCATTAGCACATTCTTTAGGAAGCATTTCAAAAGAGTTGAGCTTTTTCATGACAAGATGATAGCGTTCCTCATGCTCACTCTTAGTTCTCTCATGGAGCACACAAACGTCCGACTATAGTGCATGGGCGTCTTTGTGGTTCCTCACCTGATTGAACACATCTTTGCAAAGGCCTCTAAAGATAGTGTTTCGAGC
This sequence comes from Miscanthus floridulus, assembly GCF_019320115.1. NCBI lineage: Eukaryota > Viridiplantae > Streptophyta > Magnoliopsida > Poales > Poaceae > Miscanthus > Miscanthus floridulus. The sequence goes on from NC_089597.1 coordinate 50,034,799, forward strand.
CTTTGCATTCCACTTCTCATAATTCACCTCATCGCCTTGTAGGTGAGTAGCATCCCGAGGTTTTGGGAAGCTTTGTGAGGCATCTCTAAGTATACCGACATCTAGAGCTTCTAGATACGTCTCTATGCGAATTTTCTAATAAGGAAAATCATCTCCCTCAAAGATAGGAGGAGGTCCATCCCCGTGAGACATCTTGCTCTAGGCGGTTAAGCCTAAATACGTGAGCATGAGGCTCTGATACCAATTGAAAGGATCAAGATACCCAAGAGAGGGGGTGAATTGGGCTAATTACAAATTTCTTTGCAATAATCAAAACCTATGGTTAGCCCAATTAACCCTTTGTGCCTAGAAAATGTTTCTATTGATCTAACGCACAAAAGTTTAGCACCCTAAGTTCCAATCCTACTCTAGCATGGCAATTCTAGGAATGTAAATGACAAGTAATAAATTGCTCAAAGTAAATGCTTAAAGTAAAGAGAGGAGAAGGAACGCAGTGATGTTTTACCAAGGTATCGAAGAGTCGCCACTCCCCACTAGTCCTCATTGGAACACCCGCGCAAGGGTGTAGCTATTCCTTGATCTGCGCAAGGATCAAGTGCTCTCTACGGGTTGATTTTTTGACACTCCGTCGCGGTGAATCACCCACAACCGCTCACAACTTGAGTTGGGTCACCCACAAGCTCTGCCGGATGAACACCAAACTCCCAATCACTACCAAGCCATCTAGGTGATGGCGATCACCAAGAGTAACAAGCACAAACTCTCACTTGACCACAACAAGCCTAATGAGAAGGGTGGATGCACACTTTGCTACTCTTGATCTCACTAATGAGGGCTCTCTTTGGGATTCTCAAATCTCAATCACCTCACTAGGACCTTGCTCTTCTTGGCACTCTCAAACGTGTTTCCCAGCTATTGGAATGAGCAAAAGTACCCCCACACACGAGTGGAGATTGTATTTGTAACAGAGCCGCCCAATTTATACAAGATCAAGTACGGTTGTCCCCGCTAACACTTCGACACGCGCATACTTTTACTTATATAAACCCGGTAGTCCGCCGAGTGTCCCAAAAGACCTCGGTAAATCAACATCACAACCAAGATCGCGTGATTAAGCAAATACACATCACATATGCAGAGTTGGAGCAAAAATAATATTACAAATAGGTTCACAAATAATAGTACAAGTTTGGGTTTTAAAACCGCTTAGTGAAAACAATATAGCTTTCAAATGATTACATTAATATAAGTTCCAAATATATTGCTAGCATAAGCGACATTCATAGACAAAAGCATATAGATGAGAAGTAAATATAGAATCACCGAGCCCACCGGCGGTTAGCCACCATCTTCAACAGGCTGAGAACTTCACCTGCAACATAGTGGGATAAACCCTGAGTACTCGAATGTACTCAGCCAGACTTACCCGTCGAAAACCAAAACAAATGACACCAAGGATCATGCATAGCTTAATTTAGTGGATCTGACTGACACTTTCTTTTTGCGGAAAAGCATAAGTAATAATGATCAACTCTTAACCTGAACTAGCAGTGACTTTTAGCCATTAACCTGTCATCTATATTAGCACTTGTACTAAGCAATCATTTGATTAAGATGCAAACATTAATAACCATAGCAGGTATAAATCGTGGCAACATTATCATCATCGTCCATTTAACCATATCGTTAAATTAATTGAATCTACGTTGCCGCTGCTCAGTCAAGTTCTCACTATCCGGGAGAGACGGCGATTCGAATCGATTCCTATCCAGCTGGAGGGGTATTCCTAACACAAACCTTGCTTCCCCCGTCAGGGTCTCAAACAAGTCACCTTTGGTACAATTCAGGAGTCGCGAGTCCGATTAGTGCCGCAAAATCAGAGAACCACTCTGCCATGAGTGCTTGGTGACTTAACCCACCCTTGGGCTTACGCCAATGGCTCTCCGCACATCCTTACTTCCATCCAGATTGCGGACCCCTGCTCGCGTCCCCGACCTGAATTGAGCTACTAGGCTTCACGGTCGGAATGACTTATCCAGCCAGCTAAGTGTTAGGCTGCGTTCAACATGACATAAGGACGTACAGCGTATCGGTCCTTAAATGACACAGACGGAGTCACTATGTCCAAACCTACACAAGACTCCGCCTGGTCTTAATTCATTATTAACATGGTTCTTTTCCACGATAGCAAATATAGCCAACCGTGATCCACCTCATCCTAAAGCTTGCAGGTGACAGGAAATCACCTGACTTCTACCGCACTAAGCATGGCTAAGCATTTAACCCATTCCTGAACTTAAATAGGATTCAAGTACGATATCTAGACAAGGATGAATATATAATGCAACAATTGGTTCTAACCAATTCCTATACTTAATGCATCATCAACAATAAGAGATACTCAAGAGATTTGTAAAAACATGGGAGACTTAATATGCTTCGGGGCTTGCTTGGGATCTGACACAAGTCAGTTCAGTTAGCTTGCACCGTCTTGGTGACATCTCTGGTCCTAGCACTTGCTTAGTCCTTCCATCTCCAGGATAGATCCACCAAACCCAATCTTTGAGTTCGGCTCCACATCACATCCTTCACGTGGTTCATCTAGCGTACCTAAATGAGATGCAAGATGCATGTGTATGAATGTGATGAATGGTAACACAAGATGCATCACATAAGCATTCAAGACAAACACAAGATTATGCAAGACATAGACACCAATAGCTATTTAACTAACATCACACAACTAACTATAGAGAGCAAGCACATCAAGCATGACACAAGTTTAACAAGGTCACAAGTATCATAACTTGACCATCAACAAGGGCATAAGCCACACTTAGCAACACATGGAGTAAACAACCACAACTAGCATGTCTATTTCTGGACTAGAAACAACAGCTTCATGTTTGGATCATAACTAGAGTTATACAAATCCAATAGCCATGCAACAAGACATTCTGGAAAGCTTATGAAATTTTTCTACAATTCATCTTTAATCATCTTAGCATGATTCTCAAGTTAACTAAGTCAAATATACCCATTTACAGAAATAGGTCCACAATTGACAGAGAGCAGCCATTTCTGAAACACAACTTTAACACAGGCATAACTCACAAACCACAAGGCCAAATACCACCAAATTTTAACAGCAGCTAGATACATGAATTATCTACAACTTTCTTATTCTCAAATTAAGATGATTCTACAGTTAGAAGGGTCAGTTAATCCAATAATTGCATCTCTGTCCAAAACATAGACAGAAACTGACATGCCACTTTAAACAGCTATAAATGGAGTTATACATATCCAATAAATGTGGTTCTAGACTTTTTAGAAATATTAGAAAATTCTAAACAACTTTGTTGTAAACACCTCAAGCTAATTCTACTATTAAGAAGGCCCCACGGTAAGAACAAGGAAACCCTGTCTGGGTTTGGGCAGAAACAGCCACAGAGATTTAAGCAAGTATAACTCAAGATCTACTTAACCAAAAATCATGATATTTAACTTTTTGGAAATCTTAAGAAAAGTACTACAACTCATGTATTGTCATCAAGTCATGATTCATAACTTAACTGATCCAATTAATTCAAACATGCAGACCTATTCAGAATAGAAGCAAAGCAACACATGGCATTTGTTATTTTGATAACTATTAAACCATCAAACCTAAAATATTGAAATTTTTAGCAGACATCAATAATAACCTTAGTAGCACTCCACAAAAATTTCATAATTATTTGAGCACAACAACTACAGTTATAAAAAAGACAAGTAAGACTAGCATTCAAACCCTAACTGCACAAATCCATTTTTACAGCTAAAACTTTAAACTAAAACATGTCATATTATAGATCTAGTGCATAGAGAATTTCACAAAGATTCCAAAAAGTCCTCATTTATGATTTTACGATTTTTCTACTAATTACTATGAATTTTCAAAGTGGATCATTTAAATCTGCCTAAATCAAAGAAAAAGACATGTAAATCTTGCATCGGGGTGCCTGCAGAAAACATTAATTAAACTACAGCGAAGAGGTCCTCAGGAGCACTATTCAAATGAGTCAGTGGTTATGCATTTAGGCCCTCCCCTTTACTCAAATTCAAGCCCGAGGTCCTCCACGCGAACTTGAAATAGAGGACGCCGGGGAATCGGCCGGTGGCGGCCGGAGAAGGACCGGCGGTGGCGGGGGAATGGTGGGGAAGCACCAGGAGCCTCGCACGCACACGTAGGGATGCTCAGCTCGGCCCGAGGTGGTCTGTGGCGGTGCAGCCACTGCAGCAGCAGCGGCGACGGCAGCTGTCCCGACGGCCGGGCTGCTCTGGTGGTTTCCAGCTCCGCGGTGGTGCGCCGGTCGTAGAGGAGGAAGAGGCGAAGCTGTTGGTTCACGCGGTGGATCATGAGGGGGCTCGAAAGCCAGGGAACGGCGGCGACGGCGAGCTCGGCCCGCCGGCCATGGCGGACGCACTCACAGGCGCGGAGTGGAGCGAGGTAGAGCGAGGAGGAGCGAGAGAGGGAGTGTGGAGAAGCTCGAGCGCTTGGTTTGGAGAAGCAGGGGCACGGGTGCACGCGTCGGCGATGGCGGGGGCGAGCTCACACATGGCTGCCACGCTCACGGACACGCGTCGCCCATAGAGGCAATTCAACGAACAGGTGGCGTGCGCCGGAGTGTCTGACGTGGGGCACGCTTTTGGGCCAGATCTGGGCCGAATCAACTATTGGGCCAAAAACGAAGTTTGCTCTACACAGCCTGCTCTACGTTTCTTATTTAAGGTGCCTGATCATTTGAGCTCTGTAACAGTGGGTAATTAAGCCTCAATATGATAGTGTCAACATGTTGATAACGGTCACGGGAACTCGCCTTCGGAGGTCAAAACTCGGCCAATCTCAGTGTAACTTTTTGTATGCTCTTCTCCATAATATAACCTTTAACTTTTATTTTTGGACCAACTCAAGTTGCTTAGCAAAATTTGGAGAACGCGGGATGTCAATGTCGATGTCGGTGAATTCCGGACTGCAAACACTGTCGGGTTGATTTCAGCTTTTCTATTAGACTTTGAGCCTTGTTGTGATCCATTTTGAAACCGAATCATGACTTGGTATTTTAACAAAGTTTGTTATAATCAAACTTTTATTCAACTTTCATTTTTGGTCAAACCTCATATCTGGTCCAGAAGTCAACTTTATTTCTCGGTCAACACAAAGTCATTTTTGCTATAGAATCTAGGGTTTCCATTATTTTCGGATATTTTCTCCACCTTTGCTCAACACGAACCCTTCATAACTTTTGTTGTAGAGTTTAATTAGAGTCATTTGGGCAAGGTTTTAAGGTTTGGTTGACGATCGAGAATTCCATTCACTTTATAAAATAATTCAAGCAAGGACATAACTTGTCATTTCATGTGATTTCTTGATTCCAAACTTCACAAAACTTTTCCATAGATCAATATAGATGGATATTGATGTGAGACATATGAAAGAAGTACAACCAACATTATTCAAGCATACTTTTTGGAAAGGGCAACATGTAAGCAATGGTGTATGGTCCAAGTTTAAGTGATGTCTCATTTTCATATGTTTGATCTAACATCTCCATCACCACTTAACATGTCATGATTGAGCTCAACTGGTAACAAACACCTGGGGTGTTACAATATTTATAACACCGGCTGAAAAACAAACCATTATATGCCTCTGCGGGGTGATCGGACGCTCCGGTCAGTACACCCTGAACTCCAGTGGTTAAGTGTTGACCGGACGTTGGCTAGCGTCCGGTCAGCACTGACCGGACGCGTCCGGTCACGTTTTCCCCTCACTAGAACCTTACTGATGTCGACCGGACGCTGGACCCCTAGAGTTCGGTCACATGCTGAGCAGCGTCCGGTCAGTAGCCGGAACCTGATCAGCGTCCGGTCAGCATTGACCGAACGCGTCCGATCAGCATTCTCCCTCTCTAGGACCTTACTGGAGTCGACCGGACGCTGGCCCTCAGCGTCCGGTCACATGACCTCTCAGCGTCCGGTCACTTCCAGACGCTTTCACCTTGGTCAAATGAATTGACCGGACCCTGAGCCAACGTCCGGTCACACCGGAGCCAGCGTCCGGTCAGTATTTGACCCTCCATTCATTTCCAACTCTCAATCATATGTGAATAAAGTTTGCTCCATTGGATCAAAGGGCTGATTTGGAGCTGCCTAGTGTTAATTTTAACAAGTGTGCACCATACCTAACTCACTAGACTCATCTAGGTCAAGCTACCCGTTCATACCCCTTAATAGTACGGCCAAAGGAAAAACAAAGTCCTAAACTACTCTAAGTGTCTCTCCAACTCCAATCGACACTTAGAACTAGTCCATCCTTAACCTTATCGTCCATCCTTTGAAAACCGAAACGATTTCCATCGTAGGGGCATGACAACCATAATTGCCCAATCGATCTCCATTACCGTGACCTAATTTAATTGCCTCTGCAAAACACACGTTAGTCATAGTAATCACGTATTGTCATTAATCACCGAAACCCAATTAGGGGGCCTAGATGCTTTCAAACGGTTTACCCAAACGACTTCAACTCCGCCGATGGAGCTGTTTATGGAGTTGAAGAAAAAAACAACTTCACTGCTAAAGTTGAGCCGCGCCGAACGAGGCCTAAATTTGACTAAATTTACTTTGAAGATTATTTACATTTATGAAGTTAAATAAGTTTATGATTCATAATGCGTCAACTTTTGCGGCGTGGTTGTAAAAAAAAACAGTTTCTAGATCGCAAAGAGTAAAAAATGAAGAGGATGGGACAAAAACAAAAGAAACAGAAGAAAGAGCAATAGTCAATAGAGATCCGTTCTTCTCGTGCGCTAATTCCTCGCAGACTGTTTAGCCTCTGCAGTTATATGCCCCAGCCCCGGCATCCCCTGATCCCTCACTCCTTCCAGTCTTCCTCCATACTGCCTGCGGCGCCGTGGCTGAGGCCGTCGAGGTCAGCTCTGGCAGGCGAGCATCCTGCGCCGTGCGGCCATCGTGTCTCGCGGTCGTTCGCAGCCGAAGGTACATTATCCATCCTCACCAACTCTTTTGATGTCGATCCTTTGGATTGTGATGAGCCAATACTAGGAGACAGGAGTAGGAGCATTTTGGCTAAGTAGCTTTACCTGTAATACTCAACGGGGGATCTTATAGGGCGGCACGACTCCTCCTTCTGGACACAAACACAACGGGGGATCTTTCACTATTTCCGTTCCAGCGAATGCCGTATTAGGATCAAAGTGGCGCCCTGCACTTTGGCCCACCAGTTCAGTGAAATGCCACACAGTGGCAAACTGGTCGGTACAATTTAGCATCAGATGGAGAAATCTGTGCAAAGCATGCTTTGTTACAGGGTTTCCCAAACTGCCAACGCGGCCTGCGCCTGAAGCCATATGTGGCGATTCATTTTTTTATTTTTTAATTGCATAGCTTGTCATTTTTAGGATAATTGTGGAGGTAAAGATCCTTTAAGTTCATGTTTTTGATATAAAATATTTAAACTACCTGTACAAAAATGTTTTCTAACCATTTCTGCATTCCGTAGAAACTAGCAACAATGTCTTGGCCATCTAAACAGTAACATCCGGATATATCAATGTTATACATGCTACAGATTATTCATCTTTGCTTGTCTGTAACCAACCACCTCATGTGTCACGGTAAAGTTTTCTTGCCACCACATCTAGCACTGATTGTTGATAACAATGCGTTTTTTTTTTCTCTATCCTCATTTCTGAAACTTGGTCAATTATTTGGGCATCTAGACGACTTCTAATCAAAAGAATCAACTAGAAAATTTTAGATCTCATCAGAAGCCACAATTTAACGTGTAAAGTTTGTCTCCATTAAGAAAAGTTTTAAAAAAGTTAAACAAACTGTAATTCAAATTACTAATTTGCAAAACATCCCAAGTCCCATGTCCATGCCAGTTTATTTTTGCTACTGGTAGTGATGCCTTGTTGCCTATCTGTGCTGGTTCCAATGGTCCGGGGCAGAGATGAGCCAGCAGGGATGAATGTTTTGTTATACTATCATGAACTCTTCTGTTTTTGTTTATTGAAATCATTGGCATTACTACTACTTGGTTTTATTGCTTCCATATATAAAAACAGACGTTAATTTTTGTTTTCAGGTAGCACCACCACCATGTGTTGTCTTTGAGCTGACATCATCTGAAAGACTGAAATAGGCATCTCCAGCTGTTGGGAATATCTATCTGTACATTGCAAATACTCCTCGCTGAACTGCCCAAGTAATCCTCAATTTTCATTGGATGCCCACCATGCAGTTTTCGAAAGACCTCACTGAGACAGAATACAAAGTTCACCTGGTGAAGATAGATAGATATTCAACAAACAAAGAGTACCTAAGATCTGTGGCATTGTATAAATCAGAGTATATCTCCTATGGGACATTTGACGCGGCTGGATATGACTGGGAAGTCCGTTACCATCCATTTCATCCTGATTTGAGCAAAGAGTGGATAGCATTTCGGCTTGGGCTACGTAGCAAAGTGTGTGAGAATGGGGTGAAGGCGACTCTTCGATGTCAGTTAGTTGATGTGACCGGAATTCTCCCACCATTTGGAGATCAGCGTGCCACCTACAGATACACGAAGCAAGAGGAGTTAGGACCACCAATTTTGCTTCTAACACATGAGGAACTACTAAAATTGGGTTATCTAAAAAATGATTACTTGGCTGTGGAATGTGCAATCAGTGTTTGGAGAAGCCCGCAGGGAGCAGGAGCTAATGTTCACCCCAGTGCTGAATTGCCGTCCACCGATTTGCACCAACAGCTTGGTGAACTACTGCAAAGCCATAAGGGGGCTGACATCACACTATTCGTTTCAGGTGAATCTTTCATGGCACACAAGATCATACTCGCTGCTAGATCTCCCATCTTCATGGCCGAATTCTTTGGGCCGCCCATGAAAGAGAGCAGCTCGGGTGTCGTCGATATCAAGGGCATCGAACCAGCAGCCTTCAAGGCTATGCTCCATTTCACCTACACCGACACATGCCCCGAGCTCGCTCAACAGCATGGCAGCGACATTGGGCGTCAAGAGTCGATGGCCATTGCACAGCATCTTCTTTCAGCTGCCGATAGGTTTGGACTGGACAGGCTTAAGCTCATGTGTGAAGACAAGCTTTGCAGTGGCATCAACGTGGGCATGGTTGCCACGAATTTGGCTCTCGCAGAGCAGCACAGCTGCTGCAGGCTAAAGACCAGATGCATCAAATTCATTGTTGATTCTCCTGCAAATCTTGAGGCTGTTTTGGCAACCGAGGGTTACAAGCACCTCGTGGCAAACTGCCCATTTCCCATGACTGAACTTCTCAGGTCTGCCGTTGAGAAGAGGTAGGTGTTACTTATTGCTAAAGATTTGCAGAACTTCAGCAAACCTTTTCTTGGAGGCCCCTACACCTTGCCCTGACTAAGCAAACTGTGGGCACCTGAAATGCATATGTATGGTATTTCTGCTGCTAGCACTGAAGGATTTTTTCAATAATCCTGCTGTCCAAGCGAGCCAACCTCTTGGAAAATTCAAGTATCTGATATGCAACTGTTGCACTTTGCTGAATTTTCATTTGTATTGGCATATTATGTTAAATAATTCAACCGTACCAGTCAAATTTTGTGGTATTTGCTCTATCAAAATAACAAAACAATACAGCCATATCTGATGGCTGCTGAATGTTGATATAGAATGGTTTTCAGTCACATGGATGTGGTTCCAGTATGCTTCACCAGAATAATTCTGTTGTACATTTTTTTTTTGTCGATGACAAGTGATACATACATTCCATGATAACTGTTAGATGCATATTGTTTCTGTCGATGACAAGCGTGCCAACGTAACCTCTTGGAAAAATTGAAGTATCTGATATGCAACTGTTGCACTTTGCTGAATTTTCATTTGTATTGGCATATTATTTACTAAATAATTACATTTCATTGAAATTGTCACCTGCCACATTAAATATACATCACTGCAAGCTATGGAAAAGTGTGAATTTAATTTATCACAATGTATGCATGCAATGGTACATCATGAAAGGTAGTCAGACCCAACTGATGGTTTTTTATTCTATCAATCTTATTTTCTAATTAAAAGTTTTATAAATATATTTTTACCTTATTACCTTCTATATGAGGTAATAGGTGATCATAGCCATCCAGATCTAACTGAATGGACAGTCTGCAGTCAATTTAAAGTATCATAGCAAGTTAGATCCCTGTAGTGGATCTTCCACAAAGAAAACTGAATGTTCACAAATAATGGAGCAAAAGACAATGTAGAAATTCATTTCAATATCTCGACCTGCATCTACAAGCTGCCTTTTAGCTGGTACATCATACTTGATTTTATACTCCGATGCCCTATCCCGTCTACTACAATGGTTCCTCTCAAGCGAGCTGTTCATTTTTTTTTAATAAAGAGAGTCTTTTATTAAATTTTTAAGAGCAATACGTCGAGTTCATATAGAGTATTGAAACAGAACTTGCTACTTCTGCTCAGTACGAAACACATAGCCCAGTAATCGAGCTGTTATTAGGGTTTTAATGTTTTGGGATTTGTGATATAAGTTATTTAGTTTGAAAATGTGTAGAATTGCATGAAAAAAATACTTGCAAAGTCTTATAAATTTGAAGTATTTTAAGAATATATTCTACAAGAAACTAGTAGCAAAAATGTGTATGGAAGGCAGTATAAAATCAAATATGACAAGTATTTTTAGCTCAAGGGGCCTTTTGGGTCATGACAATTCCTGGGAAACAGAGACCATGGAGCAAGCTTAACTATCTAGGTAAGTTATGATTTGATACATTCACTGTTCGTCTAAACGGTCGTTTAGCCCGTTTAAACACCGTGTAAACGCTACACGGTGGTCCGCCGTTTCTGTTTAATCACTCGTTTACCCCGTTTAATTGGCCGTTTAGCCCATTTAATGGGACGTTTTGCCCGAATAATGGCTAAACGGTAGGTGACCGACTGTTTACCGTTTAGCGTTTAGGAAAACACCGGATACAATCACTAATATTACCATCACTGCGCAAGGAGTCCCCTAATTTTGGCCTTCTGCAGATCTGGTTCCTTGTTATACATTTTCTTTGAAAGGGTAAATTTTGGACAAGGGAGTCAGGTTTGATTCTACAGCTGTTTTCTCCTAGCAAAAGAAGACAGCGTGTCAAGAAACTGGAGCAAGCAGGGAGAACTTGACGTGAAGTGAGATCTTCCCCTTTTCAACATCCAGCTTGGCACCAGTGACCAGCCAGTATCCAGGACTGTCCTGTGGGCCCATGGTCACCTCAGACGTCTCAACAAACTTGAGCAGCCTCTGGGTCCCGACAGGCATGGGTGGGCCTCCGGCGAACACAGCGGAGTCAATGTGAATCCTCGCCGGGTGCTGCTGCTCCTTGTCAACGCCGGCACCTAAGGACGCTGCGAACGACTTGGACAGGAAGCTCCCTTTGCCCGACAGCCTCGCCGTGTTGTGCGCCCATTTGGACTGCACCACGGCGTGCCCCGGCAGCTGGGTGTACAAGAGCCTGAGGTGCAGGATATTGGTGGAGTCGTGGGCCTTGACGTGCAGCTGGGCGCCGGAGACGATGTAGGCTGACGGCGAGCCGGCGCTGGCCCAGCGACGGTCGTACTTCACCGGCACTGTGCAGACATGGGCAAACATTCTCCACTGGACCGGCTCATAGTATCGCTCGTCGGAGATCATCTCCGATCCGCGCCATATCGGCTGCTTGGCTGATCTTTCGTTGATGAACGTTGGGTTGTTTGACAAATGTTGCAGGTGGATGCCTAAGCTGATGATAAGATATCGGAAACGAAGGGTCCCAGGTTAGTTTTATGCAGTGTGTTCAGCCAGGATTCAGAGAAAACCATAAGAACAGGACTGGCATAAGTAAGTTCTGCTTACCGGTTATTTTTCTTGCCCTCCAGGTGTAATCTCATCCCGGTGACTGGTAATCTTGGAACAATCACCTGTTTTCCACATGGTTAATGTGAACATTTCTAATTTATGAGATTTCAGATGTTTTCGAAAGTAATGAGCAAGCATATTTTACCTCGCTTGAGCTGACATATAGCTTTGAACCTACAAGGCTGAAGTTCAAGGCCGGACTGGCACCTTGTCGGTTTGAGCAGGGACCAAGTGGTAGGTCACTGAGTACTGGAGCCCACAATCTGTGGTGCTGGAAGTCTAGGAAGTACCTCAAATCTTCTATTGGAGGTTTGTCTGTTATGGGACAGAAGCACGATGATAAACTTTTTAGTGTTTGCAACATAGCATGGATGGATAAAGAAACAAAACTAAGCACAATTAATCATTATAACAAGGCAAATAGGCAATATAGTTCTTGCTGAATTGCTCCTACTTTTGTTGAGGTATATATAGCTTATGATTCATTTCACTGATTGCGCTTTCTTCAACTTTGAAGTTTCTATGCACTTAGCCGATGGATTTGGTTTATGTGTGAGAGAAAGACCTTACTTACATCTAAGATATAGGTTGATGGCATGAGAGAGGAAGCCCACGCCAGTTACTCCCTTGAGAAGGGATGTGATAGGCACAAGCTTGAAGTTTATTGCGTCCGGCATTGTGGGCATAGTGAGCAGCCACTCTGAGTGATCGCTCGCTGCTGCATTCCCTCCCCTCTTGGAGTATATCACCGTCACACCCTGCATCAGTTCAGTCCAAATTTATTAGAAATTCCTGGCCTCTACATCTCCTATCTTCTTACTCGCTGCTGTTAATATGCCAAAATTCTGAACCAAATACCTCTTTGCAGGACACTGGAGTAATCATTCCTTGAAGCCTTTGCTGTGTCACTTTGGCATCAAATACATTGAAGGCCTCAGGGACCTGTTGCCATCCAAGTAATAGGAGTTCCAGCACATTTCAGTTCATGTTCATGATATATCATATTGTGGTGGATGGATGTTGTTGATTCCGATCCCTAATCTAAGTCTGATCTGGACATAAACGACTAACATGCATGATTTGCTAACCTTAAATTTGTGGTCCCTGTTTTTGCGGTTTGAAGGGGGCAGAGTGCATGTCCCAGTGAAGAGCTGGTCACCTAGCCTGTCCAAGTGCTCCTTGATCTCAGATGGGGACAGTGGAGACGAATTGTCCTGCTTCACATACACCACATCCTGGCCACCCAAACCCAGCCCAACAATGATGTGGGTCCCATACTTCTCGATGAAACTGCTCACAATTTTCAGAAAGAGTGAAATTAGTCTTCAATGGATTGTGCGTCCATTGGTTCAGGAAATGGAAACTGCATTCGGGCATGGAAAATCATCTGGCTTGTGTTGTTTTTGTTTAGTCAGTGCCTCAATTGTGACATGTTCAGAGAACTGGTCCAGTAGGTAATGTAAAAGCTTATCTACTTAATGTTTAGGAGAATGAATATACATTTTCTTAAATTTTGATAGAAATATACTTTCTTGTTTGCTTCTTGTTTATAGTCCTACACATTGATGTGACACCTTAGAGTTGATTCATGCTGATGTGCAGACAGGAGAGGAGATATATATACTCCAACTGTTGAGGACCTGGAAGGTTTGAACAAGTCTAAGTCCTGCAGGCAGGTAGCTTAATTTCTATGCACCCTTCAATTTGCCGGCTGCTGCTTCTTGCCTGGTCTGGTCCTTTTTTCCACTATGCATGCATACGATTTTTCACACCGCATGGCAAACGTGTGGTGGACGATTTTGCACTCTTGGAAAGGACAAAGCCATTATTACTTGGTCACAAGAAGAGGTTAAGTCAAGTCAAGCATAGCACTGCACTTGATCACCTCAATTTTTCGCAACTTCACCCCTATTAGACATGGTACATGTAGTGGTACTTGGATTTGTACTGAGTTCATATTAATTGGCCCACCCTCATTTCACTGTAACAATATGACTTTCTTACTTTTAATGCATGTTTTTTTCTGAAAAGTAATGTCAAACCCTTGAATAGGTAACCATGTCATCAGTTTCCGAAGGAAGGAAGAAATCTACGCCCAGGGTGGTAAGGAAATGAGAGAAGAAGACCGAATTGGGTGGTGCTTATGATCGCTAGTCCGTACCTTGCTATGGTTGACGGGTCCCATGCCGCCGGCACGTCACGGACGACGTGGTCGGCAAGGGCGAGCGGGCGGCAGTCGAGGCAGAGGTCGAGGAGGGAGATGAAGTAGCCGTCGAAGGCGAGGCACTTGGTGGCGGAGGCGTCCTCGGCCCAGGAGCCGCACTCCAGGTCGAAGCACGAGTTGAAGAGCCCCGACGGGATCTTCCCCGTCAGCGAATTCCGGTGGTTGAACACCTCAGACATCTGCAGCAGGTCAACATTGCAATGCTCGTCAAGACGAAGTACCCAGTCATGCTGCCCTCGTTATTTTGATCAGAAATTTACGTTTTGACGACTTTGGCCCCGTTTAGTTTCGGAAATTTTTGGCTTTTGGCTACGGTAGCACTTTCGTTTTTATTTGGTAAAAATTGTCTAATTATGAACTATTTATGCTTAAAAGATTCGTTTCACGATTTCTCGGCTAACTGTGTAATTAATTTTTTTTTCGTCTACATTTAGTACTCATGCATGTGCCGTGACGGGGAATCTTGAAAATTTTTTGTTTTTGGCTTGCATCTAAACGGGGCCTTTTTTCTAAAGAGAAATTGAATGAAAGATGGAAATAAATTACGTCAGTTTCGTGTAATAATAATAATCATGGTACCAGGTGCTGTTTTTCTACCTGACATTTTTTTCCTCCAGAATGAAAGAAACTTGACAGCAGAAAGAAGAAATAATGACATGTCATTTTCCACACTTGAGCAAATTTTTTAGTTCATGAATACGCAACATTGATTGAAATTTGACTCATTTGGCACCATCTTTCCCAATTTATTACCAAAAAAAGTTTATCTTCAAATATTCTTAAAAAAACAAAATGAAGGTGCTATCAGATCAACAACAAACCTTGTTGAACTCGAGCACGTCGGACTTGAACCTGATCCGGTCGCCCTTGCCGCACTTGACGTCGGCGGGCACATCGGCGACGACTCCGAAGCCCGGCACGACGACCTTCTCCGCCGCCGCCGCCTTCTCGCCGGTCCTCAGGACCAGGCAGCCCCCCGCATCCTTGCAGTGCTTCAGCCTCAGGTCGCCCGTCATGTCGACGCCCCTGCCGAGGCACCTCACCGCCTTCTCCACGGCCGCCGCCGCCGCCGCACCATCGCCTCCAGCCATCCTCCCCCACCCCGTCACCTCTCTGCTCCTAGCCATGTCTTGTTCCGATGATGTGGTTTGTGGTGCAAGAATCCTATTCTATACTAGCCAGGACGGAGCAGTTGCTCAAGATGTCAAACAATCAGGCAAGGTTGGTGATTGGAGTTTGAAACTTGTGGTAGCTGCGAATGAGTAATGAAGAATGAAATTTCCACTTTGGGGGGGTTGGTTTATATAGGGATCAGAAAAGGAGAGGAGAAGGGAGAGGTGATGACAGTGGGAACTGAAACAGGGTTAGCCTAGGTTGACTGCGATTTTATTTTCTTGTCGCATTCTTGAATGGAACCAAAACCAGTTTTTTTTGTCATTATTTTTTTGCGGACCAAGATTTACCCCTTCTTGATGGGCACCGCCAAAGGGCAAAGGCATGGGTATGTCGTTTTGGACAGCTTCAACCACTAGTTTATTCGTCAGGACACACAGGTGTCGACTGCAATCTTGTGGTACTGAAAAATGCTACATATTTCAAATTATTTTGATACCATCAGAAAAGTCACCATTCCACAATATAATTAGCTACATCGTAAAATAAAGCAAAATGGGTTCTCTAGAATTGGATTGAATCATATCATATTGTTTTGGTAGCCACGAAATAAGAGTGGCTCATCTAGCTGGGTTCCTCGACTTTATACGAGTGCTCTTATTTTGATGTGCCCATCAAAAGCGAGGCATATACAGCGCCTTCATCAATTTTGAGGTCTGTCTGGAAGTGCTCATAGGGTAGGGTGTGTATGCATTTGTTGGTAGAGATGAGTGTGCATGCATATATGAGTATCTGCATATGTACTGTGATTAAAAAAAATTGCTTGAATAACCTATTCTTGGTATGTTTAGAAGTAGAAACTACAATTCCAATTAATACAGCGAAAGCCCATAATACCTAAGTAAAATTCCTAGCCTGAAAATACCCATAATACCTAAGTAAAATTCCTAGCCTGAAAAATAAAGGGACCAATTCTGTTCTTTTACTTACTTGTTGCCCTCCTCCCTCCCCACCCCCACACACACCCCACCACTTTCCTCCGAAGCAGTGACAACATAGCAAGGTGGAGGGAGCACTATTGAGCATGCATGTTCAAAAATACCGGAAATGTATTCCAATTTAGAGACTTAAACGGGTTGTAATGGTTAAAATCAACCTTACTTACCCCTTCTTGGGGGTGCAAAGGTTTGACCTCCTATCCTTGTTCCATTCACATCGAAATTTATTTTCTATCAAAGTATCAAGAACCATATCATAGATTATTTTTGAGGGCTCGTATCATAGATCATTGGTGAGAGTATAAGATGTTGCAGATCCAATATCAAATTATTTGTTTCCTCAAAATAATATCAAATTATGATTTACTAATCCATTCTCTAGTCGGTTTCTCAATCTAAAGGGTATTTGTTTGGATCCATCTCACTAAGTTATCTACTAAAAAACAGTTAGGTCGATCAAAATAGACCTAGTTAATAATAGGATTGCTAATTGTTAGCTAGGAATCTAGCTAACAACTATCTCACTAGCTGTCCAACCCAACTAATACTAGCTAATAAATAAAAACACTTTTGCCCTCCCACGTACCTTTATTTGATACTCTACCAAAAGTAGCTCTAGAAGATGAAAGAAATCATGGATAACCATCCAATTTTTAGCTCCTAGATAGGTATTAGCCATGAACTACTACATCCATCCTATAAAAGAGTACACCATCTATCCCAAATTATAAGTCATTCTAGCTTTCTTGAGAGTCAAATCATCTTATCAAATTTATATAATAAAATAATAATATTTATGATATCAAATAAGTATCATTAGATTCTTCATTAATTATATTTTCATAGTATACCTATTTGATGTTGTACATCCTTGTAATTCTCTTTATAATTTTGGTCAAACTTAAGATGCTTTGATTCTCCAAGAATATTGAAATGACTTATAATTTGAGATGGATGGAGTATTAATTTAGTTTTGTCCAAGCTAAACAATCTTAGTTTTGACTATATTTATATTAAAAATATCAATATATGTAATATCAAATGAATATTATATATTTACCGTGTAATTTATTTTTCTATAGTAGATCTATTTAGTGTCATTAATATTTATACTTTTTTATAAATTTAGCTAAGTATAAGAAACTTTGACTTTAAAAAAAATAGTATTAGCCAGCTCACTAGTTGCTTGTGGATTCAAATCATAATTTTTATTCCAGTCGCCTCCTGTTGGCCTGACTAACTGCCAGCGATCAACGTCCTTGAAGCTTCCCGATTCACGTTCCCTACCCAAAATTTTCAAACGGTTTTGGTGTCAAAGCACACAACCGTACATGAATGCACGTACGTCCCTGTTCATGAAACCTTGGCTGAAAATGGCTAGCGAGAACCTAGAAGGCTAGCACAGATCCGAGACAAATAAGCCATATAAAGCCAACTCTCTTGTGGAAATCACTACCAGGAACGGAAATTTCTCTATTGGTGAAATACTGCGAAATACCGATAGGAAAATTGTTTTTGCAATATTTCTTTCGGGTTACCGATAGGGATGCACCGACAGAATATAAGTGACAGGGATTAAAATTTTGCCTACATTTTGTCAACAGGGAAACTCCTAGCTGATAGGTCTGTTATTTTATCCTTGTCGAACGATGACGATAGGAAAAAAAATACATTTTCATCTTCAAGGAAATTATTCTCTACATCTGCCAATATGGACTGTCCATTAAATTTTGTATCGACAGGGTATTTCGGTTTCCTTTAGTGAAACCATAATTTCTTGTTTATTACAAGTGGAATTGTAATTCGTGCATGTGGTAGAGTACCCTAGTCTACATCAATATGTCTTCTGCACAGTCCTTTTTTTTTATAGATTATAGAGATCTAAAATCCATGGGTTTAGAAAAATAATACTCCCTTCATCCCAAATTAAATGAACTTACAGAATTATCCTAAGTCAAACTATTTTAAGTTTGATCAAATTTATAGAAAAGAGCAACAATAGATCAAATTAGTATCACTAGATAAATCATGAACTATATTTTATATGTATTTATTTGGTCAAACTTATAACAATTTGACGTAGGATGGTTCTAAGAATTGACTTAATTATTTTGCGACGTAGGAAGTATGTGTAGAAATATGACCGTGTCATGGTGTTGAGTTATAGGACATTCCATTATGTACATCACCACAGTTGGTTAACATTTTTTCCCTGCTTGAATTTTCCAGAGGTATTTGTTTGACTTGAAATTGAAGACAATTCTTCCTTTGTATACTTATCATGCGGTTTTAACATTGTCTAATAATTATCTCTGTACTTCTAGTATACATCAACGCTGAGAAAACATGGTAAACTCTAATGAAAATTCTAGCATGTGAGTTTCAACATAAATCATATATGTCTGTCGTGTCATCACCGACATGTGAAATAGGTGCCCTCATAATTTGCTTGATTAGTCAAGTTCAACCAAATAGGTTCAATTTATCCACATCATATTGAGGTCTATCACCACAACTACAGATTGATTGTAAAGGCGGTTGTAGAAACTGCCTCTACTCAAGGTCTATCACCCTACTAAAAATTGATTTTTAGTTGAAGAGACTGTACATGATGTCTAAGAGAGGATGAATTAGGTCACTTAAAGGCTAAGACAAAAAAATCAAAGTTCTAACACCAAAGAGTTTTGCACCCTAGATTCTAATCCTATCAACTAAGCTAGCAAGCTAGACTAAGAAGCTAAAGTACACACTGAGGAATGCAATAAGTAAATGTGGAAATGTAAATAAGCTAGAGAATGTACTCAATGTCTATCCTTTCAAGTCTCCTTTTCCTGTGACCTTCAATCTATTTTATTTTATACCGCGTTTGGTTGTTATTTTGCATCACCTAAAATGGCATACCTCGCTACAGTTAGATAATTCTGGATGGAGCAAAGGTACAGTCTGCATTTTGGAAGAAATAAATATGTCATTTTGGTTTTATAGTTAGGAGATGATACTTGTGCATGGCTACTAAATAGTAAAGAAAACCTGCTAGGAAATAACTACGGTTCAGCAATCCAGAACTTGAAATATAAAATAGATAGGCCACCACCGTTGCAATACGATGTGTCCTATAATGGGCAGTCTGCATGCCATACAATTCATTTATTTTTATTTTGTGTTATTTTTCTTAATAGCAAAACAAGGGTATCCGAGACATGACTTTAGTATGCCCTTATGCGAGGTATCCGAGACATGACTTTAGTATGCCCTTATGCGATTTCCCAAATCATACGATTGGTTTTGCATTGTGATGTGTTGAGCTGTAATGACCAATTCTTGCGCAGGGAAACCATCTTTTGGTTGTTTTAATTTGCATATATTTCAGTTCTAATTTTGCACATATGCAAATGTTGTTGTAGCGTTAGCATAGAATTCTTGGTGGACATTTTGAAGAGTAGATATTATCCGTGGAGAACTCCAAGATTTACTTAAGCAATTCATAAGTTAATTGTAGGATCCGAGACATGACTTTATTATGCCTTGTTATGCTTGAGTGTTTTTTGGATTATATACATAGTTATATACAATTGCGTGAGACTTAAATTATGAAAAAATATCGTTGTTTGGTTGTTTTCACGTGCATCCTCGAAATGAAGCCCTGACATTAGCACCGGCACTATACTAGTTATGCTAATTGAAATATGCATGATAACAGATGAAAACCTTACCTTGCTCTTACTATTTTCTGTTGTCCCCCTTTATGTTGTCATTATGGATATAAGTCGGTATTCCATAATCAATTTCTCCCTTTGAAACCATTGATTTGGTTCACACCTTCTCCCCTTTGGAGTCAAAACACTGAAGACGAAGACATTAGTAGCACAACGAATGATCAATTATTATGATCCTTTGGGTGTGGATGGAATTGGATCAAAATACTTGACACTCACATTACATAGACTAAGCTCCTCCTTATGGATGCATATACATATGATCTCCAACTTGTTATGGTACGGAACCCAACTCTTTGATATGATATGAAACCCCAAATATTGGGCATCCCGCAACATTGCCACCCCCCCACCCCCCACCCCCAAAAAAAAAACCACCACCACCACCGTGCCCAAAGGCCATTTTCATCATGATGAAATGTGTGTTGGAAAGACAAGACATCCACGATGACATTTTTGGTTAATTGTCCTTTTTAGCTAGTCCTCCATTCAAGTTTTAAGTCGTTCTTAGCTTCATCTTAAGTTAAACTTCTCTAGATTTTACATTCATTAGATACACCATATGATATATTTTGATTGTGCAGTTATTATTCGATATTGTAGATGTTAATATATTTTTCAGTCAGAATTAGACTAGTTCGACTTAGGACAAAGCTAAAATGAATTACATTTGAAACGAATGGAATATATATGTATTGAGGATTCTCTCTTATAAGTGATGACCAGATTCAAACCTTACTAATCATGACCGGCAAGAGCAAAACTCGACCTCAAAATGGTTGTAATTCCAATTGACAAATTTACTTTGAGAGAATTCCTTGCGAGCCATTAAAAAAAGATCACAATCCCATGTGAGCCACTGGAAAAGTTCAGCGGACTTCAGCGCCACTGCTTCAACTTTTTTTTTTGCCCTCCATATCACTGCCGTCAGATTGGGCTCTAACGGTGTCAAACTGCAGGTGTGAAAAGTCGAAAATACCCTTAAGTCTAAATATGTCATTAATTTTTTTTAGCATTTTAACGACTTCAAATGAAAAAAAAATTCAAAACTAGAAAGTTATAGATCTCGTCGAGATCTATAATTTTCATATAAAAATTATCTTTTTTTAATACCGCAAAAAGGATTATCTTCTGGAGACTTTTCCAGGTCGCAAGGACATCTTGGTTTTAGTTTTGTATGCACTTGAGATTTGTGTGTTTACATGGTTCAAATTCAAAATTTCAATAAAAATCTTTTAAATTAAATGTTGGAGCGGTAAAAAAGATTTGTAGCTGCAGAAAGGACCATTTGCTTCTTGTTTCGGTTCTTTTCAAGTTTGGAGACGCATATATATTCACATGCATTGGTTCCCAGCCATATATGATATCAAATCTTCATTTGATGGCTCGGTTTTGTGGGGTTTTTTTTTTTTTTTTTGACCCAAGACGGCTCTGTATTGAACATCGGTGGCAGACACAAAAGGCATAGCTTGAGAGCCAAGCCAGAGAAAGGTGCTTCACGACAGCAGTTGCGACTTGGGAAAGCACTACTTCTAGAGCTCTAGTAATCGATTCGAATAATACTAAGCATAATTCATAGGGGGGGGAAGGAAAAAAAATAACAATGTTTCATAGGAACACTTGTACTGCATGTTTCTCACTCGTGAAAAAAGGGCACGGGTAAATCTGAAAGGGATTTAGTAAACGGGAACGTGCGATCTCTCACGTGGTCACGTCGAGGCGAGGCCAACTACCGTTTCAGAACCAAAGATCGGTTTCACATCATGGCACCGGCCACTGCTTGCTGGAACCCGACCCGACCGTCGTCAGGTCAGGTCAGGTCAGCAGTCAGCCACTCAGCCTTACCATGGTCCCGAAACATAAACCAGCAGTGCCTCTGCTTCGAGCCATCGACTGCCACACACATCACATATAAACCCGAGACCTGGTCTTGCGAAAATCAGTGGACGGCGCTGCAGACGGCAGAGCGAAAGCGGCTTTCAGTTTCAGCTGGCCTGACGAACCCGGCAGCGGACCCGGTCTGTGTCTCCACTGCAAGACCTGCCTACGGTCTCTGCACAAGAATTTCCGTGCATACGAGTGGTAATATCAATATCATCGGTATCATGGGTGATCGGTGAGTCTAGAAGCAGCTATGTTCGTGGTACACAACAAACTCAAATCACATCAAAACTGCATCAGCCAATCAGACTATAAAAACAAAATATCAGATTTGGCGTCACACGATTCGTGCAGAAAAAAAAAAAAACCCATACATAGATGGCCACAAGTGCACAACTCCGTGATAACAGAGAGCTGATGTTTCGGCTGCCACAAGAAGTTGCACATCATTTTCACCATAGCATACCGATCAAGTACTGCCAAATATGAATCCGGTCAAACAATGCTGATCCATTGTTCTAAGGCCATCCCTGAATAGCAACACTGGAAATCCAACAAGATCATCAACCCTCGCTACTCGTTAAGTCATAAGGCAAACTCCATCTCAGCTCGTTTCAGGACACGTGAAACCATAGAGTAGAATTCAGGTTCTTCTTCTTTTATTCGGAAGAGTGTGGTGGATTCATGGGCGTCAGCCTGCATAAATAGGAGAAGGTGAACCAATGAACAGGAAAAGACTCCGGTCCTTTCGTCTGCAACATATGCCATCTTGGAATTCAACTTTAATGTTCCATGAGTACTCGTGACTTGTTACCTCACTAAACTTGAGAAGTATTAAGTTTGAGATGCCAGCAGCCTTTGATTTGTCCCACCTATAACAAAATAATTACAGGAATTAATGTTAAAAAAAATTATCTCGTCGAAATTTAAGGCATTACCAATGCCAAGCCACTTCAGAGTTACAAGCTAACATAGCTAGTTAGCCAGGTTATAATTCATATTGCACAACTTAAAAGATGACAGTCACCCTACGCTAGAGATAATGCAAGTTGAACTTAGGTAGTGCCACAAAAAGCATGATGATCTCAAGCCACACTATCAGTCAGAGAAGGAAGCATACCGAACAAGCATTAGTTCATTGACAGATCTCCACATTTTCTGGCCAGTGTCCTTCTGACTTTGGTCTCTAGCACTTCGACCACGCCACAATTCTTTGACAATGTACATTACCTCTTCAGCATCTACCTTTAGATTGTAAAAGAGAATGTTACAAATGCACAAAAGGATTTCACAACAAGCGAAGGTGAAAATTTCCTTTTTACATGTGCTGGTGACAATCAACATAAATAAATAACACCTCAACTACATAATGTTCGAAGAAAATATCTTATTTCCAGGATATGAAATTACATAGCAAGAAACATAGTACCAGAACTTGCTCGGCTGTCCCATACATCAGCTCCTCATGCTCAATAAGACGCTGATGAAGTATACGGTAATGATCCAAATCCAGGTTAACAACTGGTTCAGTTTGAAAATCTAATCCAGCAAGCTGAGTAATCACATAGGAGGCCATAACTTGACCAAATATTGCAGGGATGGTTCCCAGTACTGGTATAATGCGAACCCTAAATCCTGGCACAATCTGTGGAATAATGCATAGCATGTTGTCAATAGTTACGTACACACACATCATGCACTCCTATAATATACAAGCAACTGGGTGTTCTAGAGGAATTTAATTAACTCTTTGTAACAAAAATTTCTTGTTCAGAAAATCACAAGGAAAAAAGGTCTCAGAAAATGGAACAAGCATGTAGCAGGAGGGTGGTAATACTAGTCCTAGGGGAGTTGACCTGGTAATCTGATGGAGTTTCCTCTTCTTTTGAAGCTTGAAAAGGAAGCAGCTTTGCCTTTGGCTTTTCCAATGAAAAAACTACTGGTATTCCACCCTCGATTCCATGTTCTTTCTTGAGCCTGTACCTCACCTAAAAGTAGCAATCACAACACCCCATTTGCAGCACATCTTGACATGTCAGATAGCTAACGAATGAAATGGCAGCTTACAGTGGGACTGAGTTTTTGGAAGAAGTATCAAACTAACCGATCGAGAGAGGGGATCATTGCTTGATTCTCTCAAATCTGCAACACGAATTCTGGTGGGATCAGCTCGAGCTCCAGCCCCCATTGCAGAAAGTACCTTCAAACCTCTGCGCACGCAAGCTGCAAGGAGTGCCACCTAAGGGGCAAGGATATTTGAACGGTTACAAACAATGAAGACAACCATTGAGAAGCTTACAAATGATATATTCGTAAGTAATGTTCAATGAAGCCATTTGGGCTAAAAAAACAGGTTTCAACTGTTATGCAGGGTGGCTTTGTGTACCTTGATCGTCAGATACAAAGGTAAGGGAAATTTCAGTTTACATAGGAACTAGTTTTTCAAACAGTGGAACCACCACTACTGCCAAGACTTTCATCAAACTAAAAGCATGTGGTGTTGCATGGAGTACAACACAACCTTTTAGTCCGAAGCAAAGCAAAACAGAACATCCAGAAAAGATTTAAAGCACAGCCATGCCTGCATACTGTATCTAAGCATGAAATGCATGGAACGATCTATGTATTTTCAATTTTTCGGCAAAACATGCAGATTACAATTTTTGTTAAGGAGTTACATCACATGCGAGCCAACCACAACCTCTAAGTCTAAGCAGGAAACTAATACATGCAAGAACCTGCAACCTATAACTACCAGTACAAAAAGGAGGGTGGGGGTAACATAAAATAGGGGGTTGCACATATGGAAAAATGAAAGTTGAAGTTTGGATGCTAGTATTTGTTACCTTGGTATCAATGTTATCTATGCAATCAAGAACAAAGTCAGGCTGTCCAGAAAGAATTTCCGCCTCAGACGATGCATCATACAATTGCACTTTTGCATCTATTTGGCACTCTGGGTATATCATTGAAAAATGCTTCTTGAGGCATAATGCTTTTGAAGTTCCAACGTCATCCCTGGTTGCCACAGCATGCCGGTTTAGTGATGAGAGTGATACCTTTCAACACATCATGAGTGCCTTGTTAATGCCCACCTATTATAAATGCAAGATGTCACTTACAAAATTGTAATGTTCACCCACCCATTTGATACAGCTGTAAAAGCTACTAAGTACACTTTGCGTGGTTATATATTATACCCTAGTTTTAACTAATAATGCAAGGGAACCAACTAGATGATTCCATGATTCTAGATCTGATATGGTTAGAGATTCGAAAATGAATCCAGCATACGACCATGCATTCCTTAAAAACGAGATCAAATAAATTCTTAATGTGTTGATAATTCTCTAAAATAAAAAAAAAGAACTAAGGGTCTGAACTTGTTATGTACGGCAACGATTACCTACGGACGAAGCATAGCAGTGGCTAAGGAGTAGCATGTGCGAGACGCGCGGGATGTGCGTGGTCACCGCGCCCACGGCGGCGCCGTTCCTATTCTTTAGGATGTTTGGTTAACCAGTTTGTTAGGTATAGTCTCTGGTTGTTAGGCTTCAGGCTATAAAGCCTAAACACGTTGGTTAATGAGAAGCTAGTTGGAGATTGAGTTCAATCTCTCCGGCTCCCCATTCGTGGGCGACGCCGAGCACGGCGTCGCTGCCTCGCCGCCGCACCACCTCTCGCTCACCAGCCTCTCTCTCTCTCTCTCTGAATTTCCTACCCGATACACCTAGCGCCCACAACATCTGGTATCGGATATGCCAGGACTCAAGCCTACTTCCGTTTCCGCCGCCGCCGCGTCAACCACCATCACCGCCGTGCCCATCTCCACGCCGCCTAGCGCACCTGCGCGATCTGCGCCGGACATGTTCCCCGCCACGACAATCCCGGTGGCTGCGATCGACAATCTCATGATCGCTGTCTACGACCTCCAGCGCCAGATGGCCGATCTGGCTACTCGGATCGGCCAGGTGGAGAACCGGACGCCACCGCCGGCGCTTTGCCAAGCATTGCCCCCGTCGGCCTTCCTGACTACAGCGACAGTCCTCCAATGCCCCTCACCAACGGTGTCCCAGGGATCCTCAAGCTCTCCTTCCCCACATTTGACGGCGCCGAAGATCCCTCAGGCTGGCTAAACCGGTGCGACCAATTTTTCCACCTGCAGCGGACCATGGACCACGACAGGGTCTGGCTGGCTTTCTTCCATCTGACGGGGGTCACCCAGCAGTGGTACTACGGGTGGACCAGGATCCGGGGATGTGGGCGCCTTCACCTGGGACATCTTCAAGGCGTTGTGCCTTCAGCGCTTCGCGCCGGCCCTCAGTCCCCATCGCCCGGATGAGTTGGCGCGCTGGCCATGTCACGCCACCGTCGATGAGGTCCAGGAGGTCGTTCCAGCTCGGCTAGCGTCTGCTAGCCAGCACTCGCCACACCAGCAAGCGCACCTTCCCACCAGCGGGCTCTCTGATCATGTCCGCGTCGACGTCGAGCTACCCGAACTGGAGGATCCTCAGCGCGCCATGAGCTTGGTGCGCGGCCTGGAGCGACACGGCCAGGCGGTGCGACCATCAGAGCAAGGTGTTCGCACCAACAAGCCGACGGTTCGTTCTCTACCACCAACCGTCACGCCTCCCAGCTCGGCGCAGCCGCCCATGGCGATCTCGCTGGCATCGCCACCACCACCGCGCCCGTTCCGCTGTCTGTCCTCTGCGGAGCTCGCGGAACGCCGCCGCCAGGGCCTGTGCTATAACTGTGACGAGCAGTATTCCCCTGACCACAAGTGCCAACGCCCCTTCTATCTCGAGGTCACTGATCCATATGACGCCAGGACGGCCGACACAGAGGAGCTCAAGCTCGCCGTGAACACCCTGGTGCTCTCCCTCCAGGCCATGGCCGCGATCCGCACGGAGGAGACTATGCGGCTGCACTTCTCCATCACCACCCAGCAGTTCGTCGCGCTGCTCGACGCCGGCTCGTCGCACAACTTCATCCATCCTGTTATCGCTCGGTAGGCTGGCCTCGCATTCCACTCCAGTGCAGGCGCCCATGTCACCATGGCCAATGGCGGCCGAGTGGCCTGGCAGGGCTTCGCGCACGACGTCGCCATCCGCCTCGGAGCGGAGCTGCTCTGCATCGACTGTTACTCTGTTCCGCTCGACTGGTACGACATGGTCCTCGGCGCCACTTTCCTCCGTACACTGGGGCCGATTCTATGGGACTTCGACGACTCCTGCATAGCCTTTTGGCGGGAGGGCCGCCGTGTCCTATGGCGGGGCTTGGGCTCGCCGCACCCCGTTCCAGCGACTGGCCGTCTCAACGCAGGGCGCGACGCCGCACCAGCACGACTTGATCGCTCCACCACGGTTGCGGGTGCGCGGTCTCGCAGCGCAGCAGATGGCTCGCGCCGTAGCGCACCCTCGACGCCCTCCTTCATCCACCTCTTCGGGGACCTCCGTCATGACAGTCAGGACGCCGCCAACCTCCGGACCCTCCGCGACCTGTTCGTCACTGCCAGTGGTGAGCCGCCGTGCGTCGTGGATGGCCTCCTCCGCGACGCCCATGTGTCGGCCCCTGCCTATTCAACGACGTCGGCCACGATCCTACAGCTCACCCACGCGACCGGTCACGACGGCCCATAGACGACACAGACGACACTGCAGAGCCTCCGCTCAGATTTCTTCGTCGACGTCGACAAGCGGCTCGTCCGTGCGTTCATCCGCTCCTGTGCTACGAGCGAGCGGAACCAGACGGAGGCCCTCCACAGTGGCGGCCTCCTTCAGTTGATCAAGCTTCCGTCTCGTTTTCCCGACGCATCCGACTCCGGCGCAACGGGTGCAATTCCGGGCCAGCCGCCTCAACACGGTGGCGCATGGGTTGTTCCGCCATGGCAGCCACGAGCTGTTAGCGGTCGCTCTCTCGAGGTCCCCCTTTCCGTGGTCCGCCGAGCTGCGCCAAGAGCCGGCGGGCCCCCCTACATCTGCGCCATCCACAAGGCCCTCAACACCGACCGTCGGGGCGCCCCTTGGCTCATCAGCGACGGCCTCATCCTCTACGGCGACCGTGTCTTCGTGCCGTGCTTGTTGACCCCGCCTTCACAGGTCTGCAAGATGGCGCACACGGCTGAACACAAGGTCGTCCACCAGAGGGCCCAGCAGCTCCGCGCCGACTGGTGCACCGACCACGGCCGGGACAAACCCCTCGCGGTGGTGTGTGCGCGTCTTCTCCATGACCAGGCCTACGTCTCGCACCACTACGACGCGCACCACCGTGAGCTACAGTTCTCTCAGGGTGCCTGGGTATGGCCTCTCTTCTTCAATCGCTCCGTCCGGTACTGGGTGGCAAGCTCCCGTGGTCAGCTGGGTCCTGGGTATGCAAGGCAAGACCACAACTTCGCATGCATGGATGTAGTGGCCTACCACCTCCAGCCCCTTGCAGGTGCCTGCATCAACGATGACGTCCCAGTGGGCGTTCTGCAACCGTTCCGAGCACCTTCGCCGTTTCAAGTGCTAGCCCCGCGGGCTGGTATGTCTGAGGCCGACACACCATGGGAGCCCGTCGAGACGTTCCGCGCGGCGCACCCTTGCTTTCAGCTCGAGGACTAGCTGTTTGTCGAAGGGGGGAGAAGTGTTATGTACGGCAACGATTACCTACGGACGAAGCATAGCAGTGGCTAAGGAGTAGCATGTGCGAGACGCGTGGGATGTGTGTGGTCACCGCGCCCACGGCGGCGCCGTTCCTATTCTTTAGGATCTTTGGTTAGTCAGTTTGTTAGGCGTAGTCTCTGGCTGTTAGGCTTCAGGCTATAAAGCCTAAACACGTTGGTTAATGAGAAGCTAGCTGGAGATTGAGTTCAATCTCTCCCGCTCCCCGTTCGTGGGCGACGCCGAGCATGGCGTCGCTGCCTCGCCGCCGCACCACCTCTCGCTCACCAGCCTCTCTCTCTCTCTCTCAATTTCCTACCCGATACGCCTAGCGCCCACAACAGAACTGCTTAAGTGGTTGTATGAACCATGTGGATTAATCAGAAATAACTTTAGAAAAGGTTGGTTTAATTGTTTATAAGAAAACTGGTTTGCAGTTATTATTCTCTTCAGATAAGTTTATAATACCTTGTTCAGATGGGCCTTTAACCATTGAGAACATGAGATGAGAATTTGTTTTAAGTTAAAATAACTAAGATTGGTATATAATATAAATCTTATTCAAAACAAGATTTTTCTCAGTCCTAGTTAAATCCTTCATAACCAAACAAGATTTTTGGTTGTTAAACCACGAGCTATGTTTAACTAGACATATTTATAATTACTTAGAGAACAAAAAGAAAAACTAAGTACATCCAAGTTTCATAACTATACGATGTATCCACTTCTGGAACACACACAAATCCACACCTGATCAAAATCCACAAGAAGCAACCTGCCAACACCAGATCTCAGGAGCATTGAAGTTGCATGACTGCCAACCCCTCCAAGACCAATGACCACAACATAGGATTCAGTCACTTTCTTCTGAGAGTCCATGCCAAAAAATTGTATATTCCTACATTACAGCAGAGTAGCAGATTTTGGTAATCACAAAACACAACATGAAAACAGCAATAGCTTGAGCATATTCGGCTCAAGGTACTCAGAACATTAGAAAAATATAGTGAACGTTTTGTTTGTAGTGAAAATCAAGAACTTAACCGGCGAACTGCTAATAGTGAGCTATGTACAGAAACAATAGAACACAATATTTCACTTTTTGCACAGGAATATCAAATGATGAAAAGCATAATTGATTGATGCAGCAATAAGTAGCATATCAAGCAATGCAGTTATCTCAAATTTGTACATTTGTATCAACAAAATGTCAAATTGTCTGGTTCCAGAGTATATAAGTATCAACAACGACTAACTGGATCAATCAAGCAGACAGCAATAGATGGCTTATAGCTAGGGACCCGCTCCATATAGAACTTTACTAAGGAAAGAAACTAAAGAGTGCAAACCTTGTAAGCTGTTCAGAGACCACTTCATCCGAGAGAAGATCCGAGCTACCAACAGCGCTCAGATGCCTGTTGGGCCGAGCGTTCCCTGATTGAAGAAGCGAACAATTTAAGATACCAGAACTTCGGAACAAACAACCAACATCGCTAAGAATTAGTGGTTATACAACAAAAAAAACACAAGCCACTCTTAAATTGCTATCGTTTTCCAAGACGACAGAATCTATAACTAGTACACGTTATCCTACTGCTAAACTGCCAACAGGAGCTAACCGCAGGCGTACCAGTCGTCATTCCATTGGATTCCAGCAGGTTCCGCACGTACCCCTCTCTCCGCTTGGATCTGCGACATCGAAACGAAGCAAGCGTCAGCAGAACGCTCTGTGGCATCCAGGTCCAGCTTGGCGTGCGGAACGGGGAAGGGGGAAGTTGGGCCGGTTACCTTGAGAGAGGATTCATGACAGCGGCGGCAGAGAGCGCGCCGACGGCGGCGCCGGCGCCGGCTGCGAGGAGCCATTCCTTCGCCCGCTCACCCATCTCCGGCTGCCGCTGCCTAAAAAGTAAAAACCTCGGGTGCTCGACCAAAATAAAAGAGCCTTTTACCTGCGTGGCACTGTAAAAGACCTAAATTAGCTGTGAACCACGAAAAAACGAAAAGTTGTACAGTATCATTGCATAAAATTTTCTTTCCTACGTGCCACTTCTGTCACTTTGCTGTCTGATTCTAACAAAGCTGGGTGCCAGTTAGATATAAAATTACTTTTTTATCCATCACTCTTTCTAGTCAATCCCCACTTATTCTTCTTTCACTTGATGTTCGTTCTCCACTTTAAGCTAAGAGCCAAACCCAAGAGGAGCAGGCAGGTGGGCGTGGAGGAGCAGCCGGCGTCGCGGGAAGGGGAACAAGGGAGGCGTGGCCACTACAAGTCGCACGCGCGAGGGGCGGGGGCCACGCGTCGGCCGATTTGGCGCGGGAGCGGGAGCGGGCACGGTTGAGGCAGCGGGGCCTCGTGCGGGGAGGATGCAGGGGCCAGGTCCGCGTGGGTCGCCTGAGGCTCCAGCAGGAGGATTTCTCACGGATTCAGAAAAGATGGCGGACAGGCGACCAGCTTGACTTCCAGATGGGTGATTTCTCCTTCCCTTGCTTCAATTGCATAACATCAGTGTCATGTTTGGTGTGGTTAGAATTGGATTAAACTGTGTAGATATATATGTTGTTCATCTGTAGAAATGACATCGAGACCAGTTTCAATCTAGAAATCAGGATAATTAGTCCAACTATGCGTGGACCATGGTATGGCATTAACAAAGTTGTTGATCCAGACACCATAAATTTTAAATACCTTGTTGATGAAATTGTGGATGAGTTTCCTTACGGGTATGGTGATGTAGTGAAGCTGTTCTATTTCTGTATTGATAGCAAGTCCAACATATAAATTCATTCAGACCAAGACTTAATGCATATGTTCGCAAAACATATGAGCTCCAAGTGTTGTTGCATGTCAATTGCATATCATAAACCTGATGTTGATCCACCAGAAATCCCACTATGGGACAATGTTGACATCCCATGCACCCCATCAATATCAACCCCTGGCCATGTAGAACCTAGCAAAGGAACTCAAACTGGGACTGCTACAGAACCAGATAATGACATGGTACAGGCTGAGGATAATTATCTTATGAATCTTGAACCAGAGAATGAACATATGAGGGTTAATGAGGAGGGTTTATATATTCACATAGCACCTACTTCTCATGCAAATGTTGACACAACTGAGAAAAAGGATGAAGATTATGATCCAGGTTCAAACTTTTAATCTGATTCTTTGTCTGACTTTGATATGGATGTTGAGGTAGATGAGATTGTTAAGGATAGAGTGCCATCTCACATCCCTAATGTTGCATACAACAAAGATGACCCTCTATGGATGGAAGAAGGGAGCATCTATCCAAACATGCATAAATTTAAGTTGGCTCTTGCAACACATGCTATCAAGAATGAATTTGAGTATAACATTGAAAAGAGTGAACCAGGGAGGTATCGGGTATACTGCATAGGATTGGTAGATGGTTGTAAGTGGAGGATTCATGCATCGACAATGGGCGATAATATTATTATACAGGTAATATCTTTGTTCATATTTTATCACTAATATTTTGTTCATATTTCTAAATTATTTTTTCTGTTTCAAATTGAACTTTGTAGGTCAAGAAGAACCCTTCTCCTCATGTCTATCATAGTACTAGGAGGAGTGGGAAAGTGAAGGGTGCTACCAAGTTTTGAGTTTCTGAAAAGATTAAGGATTTGTTAGCTGAGGACCTAACTATTGGGCCTACAGAACTTCAGAGAAGACTGAAGGATGATTACAAAGTCACTATCAGTTACAAGAGAGTGTATGATGGAAAGGAACTTGCTATGGAGGAGTTGTATGGTAACTGAAAAGAAAGTTTTGACAACTTGTACAGGTTTAAGGCACAAATAGAACAATCCTGTCCTGGTAGCTGTGTTGTCATTGATCATCACACAATAGAGGATAAGATCAGGTTCAATAGTTTTTTTTGCAATGAAACCTTGTGTTGAAGGTTTCCTTAGAGGTTGCAGGCCTTATTTGGCTGTTGATAGTATATTCTTGACTGGAAAATTCAGAGGTCAGTTATGCATTGCTTGTGCAGTTGATGGGCATAACTGGATGTACCCAGTTGCAATAAGAGTATTGATTCTGAAACCAATGAAAACTAGATTTGGTTCATGGAGAGGCTTAAGGAAGCTATAGGTACCCCACCTGGTCTGACCTTTTGCACAGATTGTGGTCAGGTAGTCATGACAGGAGTTAGTGAGGTATTCCCAAATGCAGAGCATAGAGAGTGCATGTGATAGTTGGTGCAGAATTTTAAGAAAAGGTACAGTGGAAAAGTGTTTAATGGACATTTGTGGGCTTCTGCTTATTCTAGGAATTCATATATGTTTGAAAAGCATATCCAGGTCATGGCTGCAGCAAATCCAACAGCAATATTGTACTTGTAGCAAAACCATATAAAACTATGGACAAGAAGTCAATACTCTACATTGCCAAAAGTTGACTATGTCACCAACAATTTAGTAGAAAGCTTCAACAATTGGATAAAAAATGATAAGGGGATGCATCTAGTTGACTTGATGGATACTATAAGATAAAAGCTTCTTATCAAGTGGAACTAGAGGAAAAAATTGCAAATAAAATGGAAAGAAAATTTTTGCCACACATCATAACTAAGCTGAAGGAGCAAAGTAGGAACCTTGACACTGATGTTGTCACTAGCTCACTTGATGAGATTGCAGAGGTTATGGCAAGAGGAGCTTCTAGTCACAGGTTTGTTGTCAACCTACAAGAAAGGACATGTTCATGCAGAGCATGGCAAGTTTCTGGATTACCATGTAAGCATGCAATTGCCTTCATCACCTCTATACCTGGAGAGAATATAGAAGATCATGTGGACAACTACTACTTTGTAGAGAGCTTCAGGGCTGCCTATGATGGTAGAATCCCTGCTATACCAGACAAATCCATGTGGCCCAAAATAGAACATGGTTTCTTCATGCATCCTCCATTGTTGAAGCCAACAGCTGGTAGAAGAAGGTAAAAAAGATACAAGGGAGCAGTAGAGGGTAGCAGCAAAGGAGCCAAGGGTAGGCATCAGTGTCCAATCTGTCAGCAATATGGACATCATTGGTACACTTGTAAGGATGGTGACCTAGCAGACATAGCGGCAATGCTTGCTGAAAGGTAACATAGAACCTAAACTTTGTAATTATTTTTATATGTTTACATTATTGCTAACATATCTGTCCATGCAGAGGTCCACCTAAAAAGAAGAAAAAGAAGATAGCACCAGCTACTACTGAGACCAGCATTGTGCCTGCAGCACCTGCACAAAGGATGGTCTTTCCAGTTCTACCTACTGTTGCGAATTTATCAAAGAAAAGGAAGAACAAATCATCCTCATCAACTGTTGCGAAGAAACAAAAGAGTACTTCCAATACTTCAACTGCTGAGGCTAGTGACCCTTCTATGAGGTAAGCTAATTTCCTATAATTGTCTTTTCACCACTTTAATAAGTTAACTACCTGTTTTTACTCACGTCTCCTTTTTTTAGAGGATCTAGAACAGGATCGACTCATCTAGATCCTTTGGCGATTACTTACCCTTCAGGATCAAGTGAGCAGCACACAGCTGACAAGAGCGCAAGTCAGCAGCAGCATAAGAAGAAGAGGGCCATTCCGAAAAAACTGACTCCAAACAAGGCTACTCTAGCCATGTCAACCCGCAGCAAGGTCCCTAGTTCCCCTTCCTAGTCCGGCCATGGGAACTAGAAGCAAGAAAAAACTTGATCTTTGATGAGTTTGTATCTCTATGGCATACTGCTTTTATAATACTTGAGGTCTGCATGACCAAACAATGTTTAAACTAGTAATGATGTTAATGTGACAATCCTTTGTCTGCAAATTGTACTTTGTAATCAAGCTGACTATGTATGTGGATGATAATTTTAGACCTCGTTTATGTCTGAATGTATTCTGGTTGTCGCAATTATCGAATTTTTATTTATTGGAATTGTCGCAATTGTTATATTTATTGGTTCTCGTAATTGTCTAATTTATATATATTGGTTGTCGCAATTGTCGAGTTTATATTTATTGGTTGTCGCAATTGTCGATTTTATATTTATTTGAATTTTTATGTGCACACACACAAGTTGTCATTGTGGTATAGAGGAAAAGTGAAGTTTTTTACAACACGGCAGTGGCACCAGAGGAAACAGGGAAAATTTGATGGGTACCAAAACTAAAGGTAAAAGAGTCATTTCCACTGGCCGTTAGCTGCTGTTACAGGTAAAATGGACGGAAGTGGTACATAGGAAAAGAAAATTTTATGCAAGAATACCGGAGAACTTTTCGTTTATTCGATGGTATACAGGTAATATCGATCTTTTATAATGGCACACGGTAGACGCCGCCGTTGGTGGGCCGCGACGCCGGCCAAACGGCCCAACAGACTCGCACGCATTGCTACGGAATACTCCGCTCTTACTTTCCCTTTCCTCAGGATTCCCCGCAGCGATTGCACCCATTCCGCTGTGCCCAAGAACCACGACCGCACCGCCGCGGCGTGCGCCACCACGGATCTCTCCACCGCGCTCCTCCGCCCGCCCGCCTTCGTCGCTCTCCACCGCCACAGCTCGCACCAGCACGAGCTCGAGAGCGGCGAGACCCAGAGCAGTCTTCACTAGTCGTGCCAGTACCGGGGGCCTCCCCCTCTTCTTATCCGCGATGGCCGCACCCGATCGAGGCCTCGTCGACGGCATCCAGCGATGCAGACGAGATCGAACAGGGTAATCTTGCCCAGGAGGGGTGACTCACCCAGCAGTGGCGACGATGCGGGGGGAGAGGATGCTGTTGCTGGGCGGAGGCCTCCTCGTGTGGCAGTCAGGAAGGTTTTGCTGAGCAAGAGAGGCCAACCATCTTCTAGCAAAGGAAAGAGCAACATTGGTGTGAGGCAATCTCCACTGAAGAAGGGCTGCAAGCTGCAAGGTATGAGTGTTATGTAGTAGTTTTAGATGTGAGTGATTTTTAGTTGCAGGTGTGATGCTGATTATGTAGATTATGCTAGCAATATGCTAGGGTTTCTAATGCTTCCTAGTTTCAATTTGATTGATGTGTAGTTGGTGATTATGGTACCATTATGCTAGTGTGTAGGCATCACTATGCTCTATCAGAAATCCTTTAGTAGTACTTTTCTCTCCAACCTGGTCCCCATAAAGCATTTTTCGATTCTATCAATACACTTTACCTGTAACCAAGTCAAGTACCACTTCAATTTTGACCATATGTGTATATATCGGCCAATTTTACAATTCCTTCTATACAATCATTGCAACAATTTAGATTGCTACATGCTGAGGTGAATTTGTGTTATTTGTTTGTTTCTAGGTAATGAGAAAGGAACAACTGGTAAATTTAAAAGCAGATTTTCAGTTCATAGGATCCTTGAGCTTGTTCATTATTTTGATGAAGATCAAGAGAAATGGATTGTGGAGTCTAGCCATGGTTCTCTACTGTCTATGTCTGAATTCTGTATTCCAGTAAAGCTAGTCAAGTGGATAATGCAACACACAGATCCTTTGCTGCGTGAGTTCAGGTTTGATGGCAAGTTGATTGTATTTGATCGCCCTATGGTTTGCAAGATATTAGGCTTTGAAAATGGTACAAAACCTTTGGACTTATCTATCGATCTTGAGAGGGTTGATGAGTTCCTAAAAATGCATGATCAGTATAGGGATGGTGATAGGGCTAAGCTAAAAAGGTGCATAGAGGTGCTCAAATCAAGTAAGGATAAGGATTCATTCATGAGGGTTTTTATGCTTCTAGCTTTGGGTCAGTTTATTGTCCGGGTACGACAAATGCGGTGTGCTTAAAGTATCTTCATAGCTTATATGATGTATCCAAGATCAAAGAATTCGATTGGGCTGGCCATATCCTAGAGGTGTTGATGGAAGAGGTGGATAAATACCAGAAATTATCTCCTAAACAACTTGAGCGTGACCATAACATTCAAGGTTGTCGGTGTTTTGAGTAAACACTAACGAGTAAATTTGTGTTATTGCGTGTCTGACCCGGATGGTGTGCTAAAAAGATATTAGGTTTATACTGGTTCAGGCAGAATGTCTCTACGTCTAGTTCATGGCTGCTGCTCATGTTATTAGCACAAAAAGTTCATAGTAGGGGTTACAAACGGGCGAGAGAAGGACATGTCCCAAGTCTCTGATGGAAAGGTCAAATGGATGCTGAGAACTTGGTTGCTGCTCAGCTATGTGTGATGTGACGTGTGATGTCTTGAATCGATCCCTTTAGTGGGGTGCCCTGCCTTCCCTTTTATAGGCCAAGGGGGAGCAGGGATTACAGATAAGAGAAAGAAGAAAAAATAGAGGCCAAGGAGGTCCTCCAATGATGTCAGGTCTTCTTTTTCCTCTATGCGAGCCCCGCCAACATGGCAGACGGTGCTAGGGATAGCTCCACGTTGGGTGCATGTCCACTAATCTTGATAGGGCCGCGCTGGGCGTCTGTCCGCTGATGATGGCATGTCCTGACATTGTCAGCAAGTTGTCACATCCCATCCCGCCCCGACGGGCAGCTCGACGGACCAGGGTGCTAATCTGCGGCCCTATGAGGAACAGACGACGTAGTGACCGCACATCTGTTACTGTAGGTGATGTGAATTTCCTCTTGGACCATAGTGGTTGTCATGAGCTTCCAACAGTATTCGTGCTCGAGGGCAAATAGCGGTGCCCACAACACTGTAAGACAAATGTCAGCGCCTACAACACTGTTTGGACTTTGACATGCCTAGAAGGTCTCAAAGCGCCCTTCTTGTCATATCCTGATGGTACTTTCCTACAGGCGTGCAGGGTATGGTCCTTGGTATTGCGGTTGACTTGAGTGCTCTGCCTTATCTGCGCATGTAGTTAGGAAGGAGTCGCGCGCATAGACATCAGGTGAGGCAGAGCCAACCCTTGGGGGTTGGGTAAGGTGGAGCCAGTCCTCAGGCGTTGGGCGAGGTAGAGCCAACCCTCGAAGTCGGGCGATGCGGAGCCAGCTCTCAGATGTCGAGCGAGGCGGAGCCAACCCTCGGGGGGCGGGTGAAGCGGAGCTAGCTCTCAGACGTTAGGCGAGGTGGAGCCAACCCTAGGGGGTCATGTGAAGCGGAGCCAACCCTCGGGGGTTGGGCGAGACGGAGCCAGCTCTCAAACATCGGGCGAGGCAGAGCCAACCTCGGGGATAGGGCGAGGCAGAGCCAGTCCTCAGACATTAGGCGAGGTGGAGACAACCCTCAGATGTCGGGTGAGGTAGAGCCAACCCTCGGGGGTCAGGCGAGGTAGAGCCAGCTCTTAGACATAGGGTGAGGCGGAGCCAACCCTCAGGGGTCGGGCGAGGCGGAGCCAATCCTAGGGGGTCGGGCGAAGCGGAGCCAGCTCTCAGACGTCGGGCGAGGCAGAGCCAACCCTTAGGGGTCGAGCAAGGTGGAGCCAGCTCTCAGACATCAAGCAAGACAGAGCCAACCCTCGAGGATAGGGCGAGGTGGAGCCAGTCCTCAGACGTCGGGTGAGGTGGAGATAGCCCTTAGACGTTGGGTGAGGCGGAGCCAACCCTCAGGGGTCAGGTGAGGCAGAGCTAGCTCTCAGACATCGGGCAAGGCAGAGCCAACCCTCAGGGGTTGGGCAAGGCGGAGCCAATCCTCAGACATCGGGCAAGGTGGAGATAGCCCTCAGATGTCGAGCGAGGCGGAGCCAACCCTCAAGGGTTGGCGAGGTGAAGCCAGCTCTCAGACGTCGGGCAAGGCGGAGCCAACCCTCTAGAGTTAGCTTGAGGCGTTCCCAACCCTTAGGGTCAAACGTTTAAACAAAACGGAGCCTGCAGCCCTGGTGGTTTGGATGAGGCGGGGCCTACTAGGAAATGTAGTCACGTTCTTGATCGCTCTAATGAATTAGCGTTGATGGGTATCAACTCCTCTTCTTCGGGTACTCTAGTCTTGGTCCCCGACTATAGCCCCTAAGCCCCTGAGCGATTCGAGTAGAATTGTCTGGGGGGTCTTTTGACTTGCCAGTGGGTACACGCGAGCGCACCCGTTGGGCGAAGCCCCCAAGCCTGCGGAGGAGTAGAATACTCCTTCAAAGGTTTTTTTTGAAAGGGAGGACTGTGCGGTCCTTGGCTTTCTCTTGTCGCCCACGGCATGCCCTAGAGATGGAGATTTCCTTTTTTGCCGAGATCATACCCTTCGTGGGTGTAGTCGTGAGTTTTGATAGTTGTTTAGTTGGATAGTTTGATTGGGGGTCCCGGTATCCCGTTCGTAGGGATTCGGTCAGGGTAAGCCTAGCTGAGACTCAATCATGGGCTGAGATGCCCATGGCGCTCGTGCGCCTAGGCGCTGACCGCTTGTGGGGCCCAGCTCTTTCCACCCTTTGTCATAGGGTGTTTGGAGCAGCTATTGGACCTATTGATGGGCCAACCATTGGACTCCTAGGCCTAGACAGGCCATAGATGCGCTTTTGATTCATATTCCTCTTACTCGTAATGAGTCCCGGTCCGCTCGAGGAGGTGAAATGTTCGGTGAGTTTCCTGAAGGAAAGGATAGGGATTACGTGCGCGTATCCTGCGGCGTGATGTTGTGGCAGATCGTGGGGGTGCGGAGATCTAGGTGGACGGTTGGTTTCCTCGCATCCGTCGCCCCTATAAAACTAAAAGGTTCGCCCCTAGGGTTTCATACTTTGCCTCTTTGCCTTCACATCTGCCACCTTCACCACCAATCGCCTAAGCTCCCTGTATCCGCGTCTCAGCCATCATCAAGTTCGCATCCAGCCATCCCCATCTTCCAATGGAGCCATGGTGCTGCTCTGAAATCACCCTCCAGCGCTTGGAGGGCCTTGTCCGCCGCGGTCTTCTCTACGCGTGGACCGCCAGCGAGGAGTGGTGGCTGCCCGGTGAGGAGGACATGCCGTCACCGCCCAACAGCTATGTCATCTCGTTCACACGCTTCCATGAGCATGGGCTTGCCACCCCTACCCATAGATTTCTTTGAGGATTGTTGTTTTATTACAAGATAGAGCTGCAGCACCTCAACCCCAACGGGTCCAACACATGGCAGTGTTTGTCACCCTATGTGAGGGATTCCTAGGGATCAACCCCCACTTCGATCTGTGGTGACACTTCTTCGCCGTCACCCTCTAGAAGAAGAGGGAGAAGAGGCAGGAGCTAAATATGCTGATGGGATGCATCGGCATCCAGCTTCGGAATAACCGGGTCAGCGACTACCCGGCGATGCGGCTGTCGACCTCGAACAAGGGGTGGCATTCGCATTGGTTCTATCTCAAGAATGATGCCGCTGTCCCATTGCTGGAGTTTACTAGGCACTTAATCGAAGAGGTCCTAGATTCCTGGAGGAAGTGGGGTGTCCCGGAGAAGGACAAGAATAGGATCCAGGCCCATCTCACCGCCATCCACTTCCTAAAGGAGAAGGGGCTAAAGGGGTCAAGAATCATTGGCGCCTACCATGCGAGGAGGGTGGCACCACTGATGAGACGTGCACTTCCCCTATATGCTATGGCTCTCAGGGCATCATTCGATGGGACGACGCTTGCCGAGGAGGCGCTCTCCCCCTCTAAAGTCATGCAGCGCATCAAGGAGGCAATGGAGCCTTCTCGGGACAACGTGGGCGCCCCTCTTGATATTGTGTACCTGGTGCTGGGGCATCCCCCGATGTGGCCAAAACCAGGGTACATTGTCCTCGTAAGTTTTCTCCTCCTCGTGCCTTCTTCTTCAATTGAACTTCCAACCCCTTGATACTGACATTGAGATTGGGGGACCAGCCGAGGGACCTCATCCTCATGGATCTCCTGGCTCTGTTGTCGAGGGATCTATCCATGAGGGCGGCGAACCACGCTGAGGCCGAGGGGCAGAGGAAAGCAAAGGAGGACAAGAGTAAGAAGAAGCAACAAAAATTGCGCACACGGGAGTGAGGGGAGGAGACTAATAGTGACGACGATGACGATAAGGAAGAAGATGATGAGGTAGTTGATGACACCAAGCGTG
The DNA here is from genome assembly GCF_019320115.1 of Miscanthus floridulus. NCBI lineage: Eukaryota > Viridiplantae > Streptophyta > Magnoliopsida > Poales > Poaceae > Miscanthus > Miscanthus floridulus. The sequence continues at coordinate 50,075,302 of NC_089597.1, forward strand.
ATGGCCTAGAGAGCGGGGACATGCTGATGGGCACCTGCTCATACTTGTAGGGGTCAAGACCTTTCCCGTGTCATAGAGGGGAAAGCGTGCGGGCGGATCGGCCACCATGCTTGAGGTGCCAGCGAAGGCGGGTGGCCCCATGTGAGGTCGAGATGGCAGACTAGAGGGGGGTGAATAGTCCTTTCTAAAATTAATTGTGTCGGCTAACCAAAACAAGTGCGAAATTAAAACTATCGGTCTAGCCAAGACTACACCCCTTTATTTATGTTCTCTAGCACCTTCCAAAGATACTAATTAAGCAACAAAGGTGTCGGGCTAGCTAGAGCTCACCTAACCAATTCTAGAAGTAAGGTCACACAAACCTATGCCACTAGTACTTCAAGCAACAAGGGAGCTCCTACACAAGCTAGTAAGCAAAAGCACAAAGTCACCTAAGCTCACTAGCAATGCTCAATAACAAGGCAACCAATGCCAAATTAGAGAGCGCAATTACTTAGCTACACAAACTAAGTAATGTGACTAACAAGGTTACACAAACCAAATTAGCCACGCAAGGGAGCTACTTCTATGCTACACAAGCAAGAAGGTAACTAGTAAGCTATACAAGCTAACTAATTACAAGAGCAACTACACAAGCATAGTGTATATGAAATATAAATACAAGCTTGTGAAAGGGGATTGCAAACCAATGGGAAGAACAAGATTGACACGGTGATTTTTCTCCTGAGGTTCATGTGCTTGCCAACACGCTAGTCCCCGTTGTGTCGACCGCTCACTTAGTGGTTCGGCGGCTAATTGGCATCACCCACCAAGCCCGCACGTCGGGCACCGCAAGAACCTACCCCAAAAGTGAGGGTAGCTCAATGACACGCTCAACTAGAGTTGCTCTTCGTGGCTCCCGCGGGGCGAGCACAATGCCCCTCACAAAGCTCTTCTCCAGAGCACCGCACAAGCTTCTTACAGGCTTTGACGGAGACCACCACCAAGCCATCTAGGAGGTGGCAACCTCCAAGAGTAACAAGCACCACCGGGTTGCAACTCAACACCTAGTGCCACTCGATGCAACCTCACGATGCAATTGCACTAGAATCGCTCTCTCACATAATCGGATGATCATTATCAATCATATGTGAGATGGAGGGCTCCCAAGCACTCTCAAGCATGGACACAAAGTCCCCCAAGGTGCTCAGCACCAGCCATGGCCAAGACACCCTTCTATTTATAGCCCCACGGGCTAAACTAGCCGTTACTCCTTCACTAGGTGTTTTTCGGGTTGACTGGACGCGCCGGTCATATCGACTGGACGTAGGACCTCAGTGTCCGGTCAATGGATGCTCACCACGTGTCACCACCGTTCAACCTTAGTTGCTTGATCTCAACGATCAAGTGATGACCGGACGCAGCTGCTCAAACTGACCAGACGTAGCAACCCCAGTGTCCGGTCGTTTCCAGTAAGGTACCAGTCGCGACCGGACGTGTCCAGTCGGTCACGATCGAACGCAGCATCAGCGTCTGATTTTTTTCCAACTTTTCTATGTCACCTACGCCACCATATGTTAGCCTGACCGGATGCACCCTATCAGCATCCGGTCACTTCCAGCGCTAGCGTCCGGTCGAAGACCGACGCCTGCACGCTCTCTACAGCCACTGACCGGACGTAGGACCCCAGCGTCTGGTCACTGCGTGACCAATGTCCAGTGCACTCTCTGAGACCCTATCTTTTCTATATTGGGCGCCGGTGGAGTTTTGAACCCTTCTCACCTCCGTTCCATCGCCGAGTTGATCCACATCAACTCCAACTTCATCTCCTTTATAAATGTGCCAACACCACCAAGTGTACACCACTATGTGTATGTGTGTTAGCATTTTCACAATCATTTTTTCAAGGGATTAGCCACTCAACTTGCCATGCCACTCAATCCTAGCGACGATACAAAGTTAGATCACTCGAGTGGCACTAGATGACCGATATGCAAACAAGTTTGCTCCTCTTGATAGTACGGCCATCTATCCTAAACTAGGTCACAAACTTCTCTACACACCTATGACCGATGAAATGAAATGCCCTAGGTTATACCTTTGCCTTGCGCATTCCATTCCATCTCCTCCAATGTTGATGCAACACATGCACCAACACAATCAATAATGATATGATCCACTTCATATCATCACGTGATCATATTCGTTCATCGATCTTGACTTCACTTGCTTTTCACTGTTGCCTTCGTCCATCGGCGCCAAGTCTTGCTCAAGCTTCACCACCACGCGGTCTATCGCTCCAAATCCTCTGACTTGCCCTTCAAGCTTGCAACCGGTCCATCAAGCCAAGCCTTGTCTTGATCTTCTCCACCTTGATCACATGACTCAATGTCATGTCTCATGTGCAATGAGCTCCTTCATCATCACATGTGTGAGCTTTGCAACATCTCCAAGCCATTTTCACCTTCATGACATATGTTGCTCACACATATGTACCTATGGACTAATCACCTGTGTATCTCACATAAGCACAATTAGTCCACCTAGGTTGTTACTCAATTACCAAAACCACACAAGGACCTTTCACCCCACCGCCGTGCCTCAAGACCCAGCAGGGGTGGGCGTATCTGTTGTCATGCCCGAGGTGCTGATGGAGGGGGTGGCTCCGCCGCCATGCCCCATGAGCCAATAGGGGCAACGCGGATCTACCGCCGCGCCTGAGGTGCTGATGGAGGGGGGGTGGTTCTACCGCTGTGCCCTTGGATGCAAGGGAAGCGAGCCCCTCTACCCGAGAGCAGGGGGCGGGCTCAAAATGGCCCCATCTCGACAAGGTGGAGCAGGGACCTGGGGGTTCATCCCCCAAACGTATCCACCGCCCGACAGCGCCAATGTAAGTCATCAACTCCTCTGTTTTCTCTATTTTTAGCGTGACCTATGCCTTTTGTTTCTTGCAGCGTCTTGAGATGGGGCAACCTTTTGGCGCTGGCGCCCAAGAAGAGTGTCGCCCTTCAGGCGAGGCGGCGGCCGTCGGCTAACGTCGCACTTGTTTCGGATGGGAGCGATGCCGATGCGACTGTGTTGCCGGCTGGTGAGGCACCGCTCACGGTGGCACCCATGCCTTCGATGGGACAAGCGGGCACCGGGGCTAAGGGAGCGCCCTTGAAGGTTGCCGAGCAACCGGCGATGGAGGTGATTCCACTGCCGACGTCGGGGTGAATAGATCTGCCGCTCGCACTTGTGGTGCCGACTGCGGTGGATGCGACATCGCCGATCGAGGCCCCACCGACACAGGTGGAGGTGGCAATGACTGTGACAAGCCAGGCATAGCTGGATGCAGCGTGGTGGTGCCTGAGGAAGTGGTGTGGTCTGGATGGAGGGTGACACGACCAAGGGGTCCCCGGACGTTGTGGCGGTGGTAGAGAGGACCGTCGGGGAATCATCCCTGGCCTAGACCTTAGGGGGCAGCCATTCGCCCATGTGGGGCGAGCCCCTACTCTGGTGGACAAATCTGCGGGTGAAAGGTCCTAATATGGCTAGAGGGGGGGTGAATAGCCTATTTAAAAATCTACAAATCAACTAGAGCAATTTGATTAGTATGACAAATAGCGTAATGCAAACTTGCTCTAGCTCTACAAGGGTTGCAAGCCACCTATCCAACAATTCTAGTTGCAATGAATACTTAGGCACACAAACTAGCTATGTAATTACTCACTAAGTGCTCTCAACCTTGCTACTCTAAAGAGCTCAACTAGATGAATGTAAATAATAAAGCAAGCTCTCAATTCTAATTACACTAAAGAGCTTGTATCAACTAGTTTGCAAGAATGTAAATGAGTGAGTAGAGTGATTATACCGACATGTAGGGGATGAACCAATCACAAGATGAATATATAGTCAATCACCGGGAGAATGACAAAGAAGAGGACAATCGATTTTCTCCCGAGGTTCACGTGCTTGCCAACACGCTACGTCCCCGTTGTGTCGACCAACACTTGGTGGTTCGGCGGCTAAGAGGTGTTTCATAAACCTCGTCCACACGATTGGACACTGCAAGAACCGACCCACAAGTGAGGTAACTCAATGACACGAGCAATTTACTAGAGTTACCTTTCGGTGCTCCGCCGGGGAAGGTACAACTCCCCTCACAATCACCGAAGGCGGCCACGAACAATCACCAACTCGTGCCGATCCTTCACCGCTGCTCCAACCATCTAGGTGGTGGCAACCACCAAGAGAAACAAGCGAAATCCGCAGCGCAACACGAATACCAAGTGCCACTAGATGCAATCACTCAAGCCCCGAGCCTCATGGGGTTCGGTAGGGGTCGGCCGTGTTTCACGTGTCACCCCATCCTTGGTTTCCATGACTAGAGGGGCTCAGCTAACGACACTTGCCTCGACGGCTCAAGTGTCACACTCGGTGAGCTCGCTAACAGGCATGTTCGAGTGGAATCTAGGTCCGTCATCCACTGACGGGGTCGGTAGAGCCCTCATGTGGCATTCTACTACTTCTTAACCCACCTCTCGGCAGATGCCCGAGCCGTTCAATAGGTTCGGGTGGGCCATTGGCCTCTCCTCGATGGAGATTCTATGGGCTTGGCTCGAGGTTAGAATCGAACTAGAAAGGTCAAGATGCCCCTGTCTGCTTCTGAGCGGGGTCAGGCAAGGCCGTTGGGGCTCATCTCAGTTTTTCTCCTCTAGCTCTGTTTGACGCAAGGCGGCCTCGAGCCCTTTGTGGGCTAGCCTTTGAACCTCGGTCGGTCACCGTTTATTATCGAATGAGACGACTACCACTTCGTGACGCGACGCGAAGCATTGTGATGCAGCAATTGCATATGCAATGCTTGGATGTATGAGATGAATGTATGGATGATTGAATGAATGAATGTATGAAGAAATAGTGGGGGTCAGTAATGTTACCTCGATGGCATGAGTGACAGGTTCTGGGAGTTCTTACCAGATGTGTCCGTGCAGGGTCCAAGTCCAACGCTCATGACGGGGCCGGTGTAACCAGCACGAGCCTCCCATTCTTCTATATCTATCATTCGGCAACAGCCTGAGCTGTTTGATCAACTTGGGCTACCTAACAGCCTCTCCTTAATGGAGATTCTGTAGGTAGGCCCCTCTGTACCCTTCTTGAGAAGGTGGAGGTTAAGGTTTGGAGTGCGGAGACAAAGACTCTAATCGCGTTGGTGGGCAAAAACACCATAGCCACTGGGATGTAGGGTTCTAGCGGTCCGACCAGGTTTACTCAAAGTTTGTGCCCACACACCTTGCCTCTAGTTTTTAAACGTAGGGAGGGGTCAAGCAAAGAGAATGTCTAGTGAATAGACACTCCCACCAGCCCCTGAGCGATGTTCGATCCCCTACCTTTGCTAGGGTCAGAGGCTCGGTATCGAAATTAATACGTAAAGTATGTAAGGGTGCTTGTCTCTCGGCGGTGGCTTGGAGCCATTCGATCGACCTAGGCACCGGTTTTACCTTGATGGTAAGAGTGATGGGTTTGGAAAACCTCCACCAGATACGAGCATGATCTAGTCTGCTCCTTACCCATTTCTCGTTAGTGGCCAAGCCGTCCGATCGACTCGTGTTACCTGTTGAGACAAGTTTTTCCTACGGAAATAGAGAATGAGGATATCCTACACAAGAATTTAGTTAGGTAGATAGGCCAATCAGAGAAAACTTGTGACAAATGGACAAGCTCCTGGATTTTGGTGTAGCAAACGATCTCTTAGCTCTTCTCCCCTTTTTGTATAAAGAGTTAGTGCATTCCGACCCTTTTTGTTGTTAAGGTCATAAAAGCTCAGAGTGCGGAAGGGCCAATTTTGATTATGCTAGTGAGCAAAGATACTGTAGTCAATGGGGCAAAGGTATCCCATAGTCTGACCAGTTATACTCAGAGTTTGTTCCTGTAAACCTAGCTCCTAGGTCCTAACGTAAAAAGAAAAGGGGGGAAGGCACCGAAAATGTTTGCCAGATAGATATGCTCATATCAGCCCCTGAGTGAGATCTAACCCCTTGCCATTGCTGGGGTTGGATGTCACTAAAAAATCAGGGAGTTAAATAACAAAACTGATAAGAGAAAGTGTGTGTTTATTAAGGGTAAAAGTGACGTAGCTGCTCGATGTTCTAGGCATTGGTGAAGACCTCGCCATCAATTGTCTTCAGCTTGTAGGCGCCTAGCCAGAGCACCTCCACGATGACGTATAGTCCCTCCCACAGCGGGGAGAGCTTGTGGTGGTCCTTGTTGCTTTGTACGAGGCTTAGGACCAAGTCTCCGACATTGAAGGCTCGGCTCCACACTCGTTAGCTGTGGTACCGTCGCAACGCCTATTGGTACTTGGTCGAGTGGCGGAGGGCGACATTGTGCGCTTTGTCTAGCTAGTCCATGGCATCCTCATGGGATGCCTTGGTCCCTGTTCATTGTATGCCTTGATCCTTGGCGCTCCATAATTGAGGTCGGTTCGGAGGATGGCCTCGGAGCCATAGACCATGAAGAAGGGTGTGTAGCCGGTGGCTCGACTAGGGTTGTCCTTAGGCTCCAGAGTACTGAAGGAAGCTCGGTGACCTAGCGTGCACCAAACTTGTTCAACTGGTTGAAGATCCTAGGCTTGAGGCCTTGTAGGACCATGTCATTTGTGTGCTCGACCTGCCTATTCGTTCGGGGGTGCGCGACGGTGGCCCAATTGACCCAGATGTGATATTCATCACAGAATCGAAGGAACTTCTTTCCGATGAACTGCATGCCATTGTCCATGATGATGGAGTTTGGGACACAAAAGCGATGGACGATGTTGAGGAAGAACAACACGACTTGCTTAGACTTGATCACATAGATCGGTCGAGCTTCTGTCCACTTTGTAAACTTGTCTATGGTGACAAGTAAGAGGGTGTAGCCTCCGGGCACCTTCTTAAGAGGTCTGACCAGATCAAGCCCCTAGATCATGAATGGCCACATGATTGGGATCGTCTGGAGTGCTTGGGCCGATAGGTCAATCCATCAAGTGTAGTACTAACACCCTTCGTAGGTGCACACGATCTGCTCGGCATCGGCTACAGTGATGGGCCAGTAGAAGCCCTATTGAAACATGTTTCTGACCAGAGTTCTAGGTGTGGCATGGTGACCATAGACCCCACCGTGGATATCGCTCAGCAAATGCTTCCCCTGTTCGATAGGGATACAGTGTTGTAGGATCCTGGTGTGGCTTTGCTTGTAGAGTTCGCCCTCCACAACAACAAAGGACTTGGCATGATGTGCGAGCCATCAAGCCTCTATCTTGTCCATTGGTAGTGTGTCCTGGAGGAGGTAGTCGAGATAGAGCATCCTCTAGTTGACCAGAGGGTCAGGCTTTGTCGCTGGGTCTTCTTCGAGCTCCATGACTTCGGGACTAGATGGAGCCATCGATTGGTCAGCCCCCGGGCCTAGATTGGATAGACCATCGCCACCTTGTTCCAACCCCTCATAATGAACCGAGGGCTTATGCTGGTTGCTGGCAAAGATGCCCATTGGCACAAGCTCTCGACTAGATGCTGCTTTCGACAATGCATCAGCCGCCTCGTTGAGGCGCCTCAGGATGTGATTGAGCACGAGGCCGTTGAACTTGTCCTCCAACCGGTAGACTTCTCGACAGTATGCAGCCATCTTGGCTTCGTGGCAGCCTGACTCCTTTATGACTTGGTTGATGACCAGCTAGGAATCTTCTCAAACGTCGAGGTGTTGGATGCCCAACTCGGTGGCAATGCGTAGGCCGTTGATGAGCGCCTCATATTCAGCCACATTATTGGAGGAGGGGAAATGGAGACAGACCATGTACCTCATGCGTACCCCAATGGGTGACACAAAGACCACCCTCGTGCTGGTGTTGTTCTTCATCAGTGATCCATCGAAGTACATCATCTAATATTCTTGATTGATGACTGCTGGTGGCATTTGGACCTCGGTCCATTCTTTGACGAAATCCACCAACACCTAGGACTTGATGGCCATCTGGGAGGCATACGCAATGCCCTGACCCAATAGCTCGAGTGACCGTTTCATGGTTCCTCCTATGGCATCCTAGTTCTAGACGACCTCGCCGAGGGGGAAGGACGTCATGACTGTCACCGGATGTGACACGAAGTAGAGGCGTAGCTTCCTCTTGGTGATGAGGACGGCGTACAAAAGCTTCTGGATTTGGGGGTAGCGGGTCTTCGAGTCACATAGGACTTCACTGATGAAGTACATAGGGTGTTGTACTTTGAGGGCATGCCCCTCTTCTTCCCGCTCCGCCACCAAGGTGGCACTAACCACTTGCGTGGTGGCCGCAATGTAGAGCAGGAGGGGCTCTCCATCGGTAGGAGGAACTACGATCGGGGCCTTCGTCAGAAGCTACTTGACCATGTCAAGTGCCTCCTGGGCCTTGGATGTCCATTCAAAGTGGTTGGCCTTCTTCAAAAGTCGATAAAGTGGGAGATCTCGTTCGCCGATGCGTGAGATGAAGTGGTTGAGTGCGGCTAGGCACCCTGTAACTCGCTGTACTCCCTTCATGTTCTGAATTGGGCCCATCCTTATGATGGTTGAGATCTTCTCCGGGTTTGCTTCGATGCCGCGCTCGAAGACAATGAAACCAAGCAGCATGCCCCTCGGAACCCCGCAAATGCACTTCTTAGGATTGAGTTCGATGCTGTTTGCTTAGAGTTTTGCAAAGGTCTGCTCAAGATCGGCTATGAGGTGGTCAGTCCATTTGGACTTGACCATGATGTCGTCAATGTAGGCCTCAACGGTCCGCTCGATGAGGTACTCGAAACACTTGAGCATACAATGCTGGTATGTTGCCTCAGCATTCTTCAGATCGAATGGCATTGTGACATAGTAGAATGATCCGAAGGGGGTGATGAAAGATGTCACGAGTTGGTCAGACTCTTTCATCACGATTTGATGGTACCCGGAGTATGCATCAAGGAAGCAGACGGTTTCACACCCTGAGGTAGAGTCAACTATTTGGTCTATGCGTGGCAAAGGAAACGGATCCTTTGGGCACGCTTTGTTGAGACCCGTGTACTCAACACACATCCTCCATTTCCCACTCTTCTTTCTTACAAGAACGGGATTGGCTAACCACTCTGGGTGGTACACTTCCTTGATGAATCCAGCTGCCAAAAGCTTTGTGATCTCCTCGCCGATGGTCCTACGTTTCCCCTCGTCGAAGTGACGTAGGTGTTGTTTCACCGGCTTGGAGCCTAGATGGATCTTCAAGGCATGCTCGGCGACTTCCCTCGGGATGCCTGGCATGTCCGAGGGTTTCCACGCAAAGATGTCTCTGTTGGTGTGAAGGAAGCTAACGAGCGTGCTTTCCTATTCAGAGGAAAGCATGGTACCAATGCGCACAGTTTTGCCCTCGATGCTCCTAGGGTCTATGAGGACCTCCTAGAGCCTTCCGCTAGCTCGAAGGATCCGGTTGACCGCTTGGGGTCGGGTGCCTCTTTGGTGACCTCTTGCCTAAGGGCCGCGAGTTCTCCGGAGGCGACGATCGCTGCGGCATGATCGCAGCACTTGACTTCGTACTCGTAGGTGTGCTGAAAGGAGGTGCTGACGGTGATGACCCCGCCTGGGCCCAGCATCTTCAGCTTGAGGTAGGTGTAGTTGGGGATGGCCATGAACTTCAGTAGCATGGTCGTCCCAGGATGGCATGGTACGTTCCGTGGAACCCCACCACTTCTAAAGCGAGGGTCTCCGTCCTGTAGTTGGACAGACCCCCAAAGGTGATGGGCAGATCGATCTGCCCAAGCGGCATGGCTTGCTTTCTAGGTACGATGCCATGAAAGGGTGCTCTAGTTGGCCGAATGCGTGCTCGGTCAATGCCCATAGCGTCGAGCGTCTCAGCGTACATGATGTTGAGGCCGCTGCCTCCATCCATCAGTACTTTAGTGAGCTACTTCATGCAGACAATTGGGTCAACCACGAGCGGGTATCTCCCTGGCTGTGGGATGCTCTTTGTGTGGTTGGTTTGATCGAAGGTTATAGAGGACTCTGACCACTAGATGAAGGCAGGCGTGGCCAGTTCGGTCGCATAGACCTCACGACACGTGATCTTCTAGCGGCGCTTGGAGTCATAGGCCTCTGATCCCCTGAAGATCATGAGGCAGCCATCTGGTATTGTAAAGCCGTCATCCTTCCCCTCGGCATCGTCCGTGGTAGGGTTAGGGTCCTTCCCATGCTCCCCTTTGTTGGAGCCTCCGGACAAGAACCGCTTCATGAGGGCGTAGTCCTTGTACAAATATTTGACAGGGAAGGCATGGTTTGGGCATGGCCCCTCGAGTAGTTTTTTGAAGTCGTTCAGAGTGCCCTCCGTGGGCTTCTAACCACCCTTATGGTCAGCGGCGGCCACAAGAGAGCCCTCGCGATGTTGCTTCTTGTTCTTCTTTTTGGCGGGACGGTTGGAGGCGCCTTCGTCGGTGTCCTTGTCCCACCTTGCCTTGCCATTGAGGCGATTGAAGATTGCTCTGACCGCTTCTTTGCCTGAGGCGTGGCTAGTGGCGATGTCAAGGAGTTCCTTGGTGGTTCGTAGACCCTTGCGTCCTAGCTTGTGAACCAAAGACTCGCAAGTGGTCCCGGATAGGAAAGCCCCTATAAAGTCGGCGTCGATGATGTTAGGTAGCTCGTTGCACTACCGGGAGAAGTGTCGGATGTACCCACATAGGGTTTCTTTGGCCTTCTGTCGGTAGTTCTTGAGGTCCCATGGATTCTCAGGGCGCTTGTATGTGCTCTAGAAGTTTCCCATGAAGGTCTCCTGATATGACCACGCCATCACCAATTCAAGTTGCACCAAGTCCAACCCAAACACCACCTACAGCTACACCATATCACATCTTTAAAGGACCAATTACACGTAGTCGAGCAAAGAAACTACAACAAGAGGTTCACTTATGGCAAGAACACACAAGGTGATGACCACAGAGAAGAACCACACTCGAACCAGACCAGTCCTGCAGAACAGTCGGAAAGAAATATTCATAACTTTTGATTTCTAGAAGCTATAAAGGTGAATGAGCACATTTTGGAAAGCTTATTGAGTCTACTTTCCAATGATGCTAATGCCGAGCAGTTCCGTGTAGTAACTAATGAAATCCGACCAGCTTAGTGCATACTGGTCAGACCGTTCAAAACTGACAGTACTGTCAAGAAGAAAATATCATAACTTTTTATTCCCGAAGGCTATGGAGGTCCATGAGGACTTTTTGGAAAGCTTGTGAAGTCTAGTTTCTAATGATGGAGGTAAAAACTCAGAGATACAATCCACCATTCATGCACCATCATCAAACCTAAAAGGTAATGAAAATAATTTAAATCTGAATTTACAGAATAAATTGGTGAGAAATTGTGATGATCTATTTGTTTCAAGTGGAATTGAGCATACACAAACTCTCTGTGTTGATTTGATAGATTCATATATTAATACAAGTGCTGAAAATTTACAAGTTGATAACCATTGCTCAATCATGAAAGATCATTGCTATGCTTTGACTGATATAAGTAATACTTTACATGCCAATAATGTGAACCATGTGAAATTGCTTACTCATGCTGAATTTTTCACAAGAACATCCCCTACTGAATGTGTGTGCTATGTCATGCTTGATGAATTTGTTGAGATTGATAAATTGCTTGAAAATGTTCTTAACCTATCATTTATGAAATCCTTCAATAGTGCATATGGCTATAGGTTCACGTTTAACATCATTGGACATCATGCTGTAAATCAATTTAATGTTTGTGCCCTTTGCATAACATGCGACAAGTTTGCTGAATTGAAGTTGAATAGAATGAGTCATACATCTTGCGAACCCTATTTTTCTAAAATTGAGATGAATAGATTGTTTAATGCTTATTGTTTAGAATTACCAATGTTATTCCATTGTTCATATTTTTCATCCAAAGAAAGAAATCTTGTGCAAACATGTTTTATTCATTCACCCAAAGTTTTTCCATCTACATCTGGAACCATGGAGTTTGAAAGGTACATCTCTAAACATTTGAATACATTGTGCCATATGAATCTTTATAATGCTATGAATGTTTCACTCCCATCATTTGATATGATTGAGCTCCCTATGATGAAACATGATAACATGAATAAAATAAGTGGTTTGGAAGAAATTTTTGTGCTACCATTTTCAAAGCTAATTTCAGGTTCACAAAATTTGAGAAACTATTTCTCTCACCAGAAAAGAAATAATGTGCATATGAATTGTGAAGAAGGCAATGAACAATCTTCAATAAGTGATCATAGCAATTAGCATTTGGATCCACTCTCTATTTTCTTTCGGTTGTTTTCAGGAGAACAAAAGCCGAGGATGGTTTTTCTTGAAGTGAGGGAGGATGATATGACCATGCCAAGGACATCAACATTCATTCTTAATCCTAAGCATCCATTCAAGGTGAAAGCTAAACTTGATTCTAAATCCTTTTGGTTTCCACCTAGAAGACTACTACTTGGTTTATATGATTATAGATTGAAACACCTTCCTGTGATGGAAGAAGTAGATAGTAACAGAGACAAAGCATTTAGCCCTGTTGGCCTAGCACAGTTATTGGCCTTAGACGGATTAGAGTCGAGGACGACTCCTTTTCAAGGGGAGGAGGATGATATGACCACGCCATCACCAATTCAAGTTGCACCAAGTCCAACCCGAACACCACCTATAGCTACACCATATCACGTCTTTAAGGGACCAATTACATGTAGTCGAGCAAAGAAACTACAACAAGAGGTTCACTAAAGAGTATGGCAAGAACACACAAGGTGATGACCACAGAGAAGAACCACACTCGAACCAGACCAGTCCTGCAGAACAGTCGGAAAGAAATATTCATAACTTTTGATTTCTAGAAGCTATAAAGGTGAATGAGCACATTTTGGAAAGCTTATTGAGTCTACTTTCCAATGATGCTAATGCCGAGCAGTTTGGAGCAGTAACTAATGAAATCCAACCAGCTTAGTGTATACTAGTCAGACCGCTTGAAACTGACAGTACTGTCAAGAAGAAAATATCATAACTTTTTATTCCCGAAGGCTATGGAGGTCCATGAGGAATTTTTGGAAATCTTGTGAAGTCTAGTTTCTAATGCTTCAAGGCCGACCAGAGCCGACCAGTTTTAGTGCAGATCCGACCAGCTTTAGTGCAGACTGCTCAGAGGGTTAACAGTCTTCTCAGGACATGATATTGGTACAACTTCTCATATTAAACTGTACCATTCTACAAAGTTTGGAGGTGCATGCTATACATGGTGTGAAACCTTATCAAGTTAGCTTTCCAACGCAACCAACCACACATCTTTTGGATTTTCCAAGATGGAGTTATTACCAAAACATTGAAGACTGCGTAGAAGACCAACAGCCACGCAGAAACTGCTCAGAAACCCATTTCGTGGAAGTCTGTTCATATAGCCTACCCTTTCGTTTTCTTTTCGTGTTTATACCTATCTAGGAGGGCTGTTCCTAGTATAAATATCCATGTACTCCTAAGCAAAAGAAGATTTTTGATAATCGAAATACAGAACCCCCTTTGTTCAGCTGTGTGCTAACAAATATTGAGAGTGATATCTACCCCTTTGCTCTTGTGATTTCCTTCGCGGGATTTACAGAAATGGCGGCTTCATCCGCTCCCAATTGGTGCTCCTACTCCCTTCAAGGTTTGCCTTGATTGATTGTAGGTTGTGTTGGTTGGTTCTTTGAGAGTGTGGTTGGGCGAATCCTCGATTTAGGTTGCCGGTTAAAGATGGTGGTTGGCTTCGAGTTTTATTTGCTAGGTTGCACTAGTTATCGCTGCCTGCAGCAAGTTATCCGACTATTCTTCAGCTAGTTATCTGGTGATTGATCCTACGTCGTGAAGATCAGGACCTCATATCGTATCATCTCCTTTAGGTCCGCCCAACCTTGGATTCTGTTGGACAGCAGGTGTTCCAACCATGTCCGTGCTAAATCGACCAAGAACAATGGAAGGTTACGGATAATAAAATCATCATTATCCGCACCGCCTACTTGGTAGGCAAGCCGATAATCCTCGAGCCATAGTCTAGGGTTTGTTTCCCCAGAGTACTTCGGGATTTTGGTTGGTGGTCGGTACCTTGGCGGGAAGGCAGCGTTGAGGATGTGTCGATCGAATGCCTAAGGCCCCGGTAGGCTAGGGCTCAGGCTTTGGTCCTCGCTGCTATCGTATCGTCTACCATGGCGAGGGTGATAGCCATGGCTAGCCCCCTCTCTCGGATCATCGTGGGTATGCCTACGAGCGTTGAGGGTGTTACATGCGTCACGGTTGCGGCCGAGACGCTGATGCACCGGGACCACGGCACGCTGCCCACTGCTTTGTGGCGCCTAGTGGACCGATGCGCCCCTATTAGGATGCTCTGAGAGCATGTGCTGGCTGTCATTGAGACAACGAGCTCTCGGCCTGCTGTGCCACGGCACGCTTGAGCAGCGTGTGAATGTCACGATGGGCCTGATGATCCTCGGACGTCGTGGCCTCTAGAAGGCCATGGAGCAAGGCCACCGTGGTAGCAATGTTCTGGCTCACCCGGACAAAATGAGGGAGGGCTTCATCGTCGGTGATGATCCTTCAATTCACGTCATGGGCCATAGCGCATGTGCGCCCACCGTCTCCATGACGCTCGATTTCCCGATCGAGCTCCGTGCATTCCTGCTCGAGCTGGAGCCGCGCTTCCTCGATCTCTTGGTGTTGGGCTTTTAGCTGCTCCACCTGCATGCGGGGTGGGCCGCTGTCTCCCCCTCGGCCTTGTCATCAAGGTTGTTCGCCGAGGTGGCCTCCTCCTCGTGGATGCTTTCGACGTGTCCCTCGGGGGTACCCATCATGAAGCATTCACAAGAGGGGTGATGGCTTCCCCTGCTGGAGTCAGAGCCAGAGGGCGACTCTGGCTCCTCTGTGAGGAGGCCATGGAAAGATTTCATGACGTGTTCAATCACCCCCATGAATTCGACATTCGTGGGAGGTGGAATCATGCGTTGTGCCACAAGGTGGCTAACGGTCCCCGCGGCGTCGCGGAGACCGAACGAAAGCACTGTCGGGGTGCTCCGTATGAGGTGTTCTGGAGAGAGGGGTTCCCCTCCGGCAAGCCGCACCATGTCATTGGCGTAAGAGCAGGTGAGGCAACGTGGGTCCTCCCTAGATGGCTGGGTCCTAGGGAGACGCCGAGCTAGTGCTCAAGCCTCCCGTAGTCGAGGCCGATGGAGGGGAGAGGTTGGATGGCGGCATGAGCCAATGCCAACCCTCCTCCCACCGTGATGATAAAGTTCAGGTCCCCGAAGCACACATGTGCCCCCAGGACCCAACTGATACCGTGGCTAGCCATCCGTGGTCTCATGTTAATGTCGGAACGTGCAAAGTTCACCTACTTGGCGCGCCAACTGTCGGTGTTTCGAGTAAACACCAACGAGTAAATTTGTTTTATTACGCGTCTGACCCGAATGGTGTGCTAAAAAGACACTAGGTTTATACTGATTCGGACAGAATGAACCTACGTCCAGTTCGTGGTTGCTGCTCGTGTTATTAGCACTAAAAAGTTCGTAGTAGGGGTTACAAACGGGCGAGAGAGGGACAGGTCCCAAGTCTCTAATGGAAAGGTCGAATGGATGCTGAGAGCTTGGTTGCTGCTCAGCTATGTGTGATGTGACACGTGATGTCTTGAATCGATCCCTTTAGTGGGGTGCCCTGCCTTCCCTTTTATAGGCTAAGGGGGAGCAGGGATTACAGATGAGAGAAAGAAGAAAAACCAGAGGCCAAGGAGGTCCTTAAAAGATGCCGGGTCTTCCTTTTCCTCTGTGCGAGCCCCGCCGACATGGTAGACGGTGCCAGGGATAGCTCCCCGCTGGGTGCATGTCCGCTGATCCTGATAGGGCCGCGCTAGGCGTCTGTCCGCTGATGATGCCAGCAAGTTGTCATGTCCCATCCCATCTCGGCGGGCGGCGCGACGGACCAGGGTGCTGATCCGTGGCCCTACGGGGAACAGACAGCGTAGTGACCGCACGTCCGTTACTGTAGGTGATATGAATTTCTTCTTGGACCGTAGTGGTTGTCGTGAGCTTCCATCAGTATCCGCGCCCGAGGGCAAATGGCAGTGCCCACAATACTGTAAGACAAATGTCGGCGCCTACAACACTGTTTGGGCTCTGACATGCCTGGAAGGTCTCAAAGCGCCCTTCTTGTCATATCCTGATGGTACTTTTCTGCAGGCGTGCAGGGTATGGTCCTTGGTATTGTGGTTGACTTGAGTGCCCTGCCTTATCTATGTGTGTAGTTAGGAAGGAGTCGCGTGCATAGACGTCGGGTGAGGTGGAGCCAACCCTCGGGGGTCGGGCGAGGCGGAGCTAGTCCTCAGGCGTCGGGCGAGGCGGAGCCAACCCTCGGGGGTCAAGCGAGGCGGAGCCAGCTCTCAGACGTCGGGCGAGACGGAGCCAACCCTCGGGGGTCGGGCGAAGCGGAGCCAGCTCTCAGACGTCGGGCGAGGTGGAGCCAACCCTCAGGGGTCGGGCGAGGCAAAGCCAACCCTCGGGGTTGGGCGAAGCGGAGCTAGCTCTTAGACGTCGGGCGAGGCGGAGCCAACCCTCGGGGTCGGGCGAGGCGGGGCCAGCCCTTAGACGTCGGGCGAGACAGAGCAAACCCTCGGGGATCGGGCGAGGCGGAGCCAGTCCTCAGATGTCGGACGAGGTGGAGACAATCCTCTAACGTCGTGCGAGGCGGAGCCAACCCTTGGGGGTCGGGCGAGGCGAAGCCAGCCCTCAGACGTCGAACGGGGTGGAGACGGCCCTCAGACGTCGGGCGAGGCGGAGCCAACTCTCGGGAGTCGGGCGAGGCGGAGCCAGCTCTCAGACGTCGGGCGAGGCGGAGCCAGCCCTCGGGAGTCAGCCTGAGGCGTTCCCAACCCTCGAGGGTCGGACGATCGGACGAAACGGATCCTACGGCCTTGGTGGTTTGGACGAGGCGGGGCCTACTGGGAAATGTAGTCGCGTTCTTGATCGCTCTGATGAATTAGTGTTGATGGGTATCAACTCCTCTTATTCGGGTACCCTAGTCTTGGTCCCCGACAGAGGTTGTCTTGCAATTTTTTCACGGTATGTGGACTTTCCTTCTTTACGGTGCTTATGATCCATGTACTGTACTGTCTTAAAATCATTGTAATTTTTTAATTTATACCTTGTGATTTGGTTGTGTGCAGATTGCGTACATTGATCACCTTGATATCCCAAAAGATTGTGGTACGCATCAAATTTGTGATGATCTACCTCGCATTTGCAATGTCTCCAAAGAGGACTTTGACTTTGTGATGAGAGTGGACATGCACAGGCTGCGGTTGCGTTCATACGGGTGGCTGCCGGTTTGTACATTTCTTCTTTGTTCTTGTCTTTTTGGTCATTCATAAATGCATTGCATTTAATAACTCTAACTCTCTCTATTTCAAATGTCAGTTTCGGGCTGTTACACCGTATTCAACTCCTCCAAGTACAACCGAGCATCCTATGGCTGATGAAGTGCATGTTCATAGCTCCACAACATCCCTGAATGATTGGCTGCACCCATCGGGTTCCAGCAGTCAAAGTGCACAGAAGGGCATTTTCAGACTGGTACAATACCGCTGCAGCAAGCTCATCTGTTTGTTGCAATAGATACCTTTCCATGTTGCGCTACATTCCCATCCATGTTTCATAACTATTTTTAGTGCTGCTGTACCCTTTTTTCACCTTCCTTTTTTCCTATCCAAACAGGTGCCTCCTCAATACCAGCCCATTATCAGAGAGACGAATTCTCTAATCGAGCGTGACATTGACGAGCTTACCGAGGCTATGGCCGCAGATTTCAAGGTCAAATGCAAGGGCATATACAAGAATCGTTTGGCTGCAGCTTGTCTAATCGAGCGTGACATTGATGAGCTCACCGAGGCTATGGCCGCAGATTTCAAGGTCAAATGCAAGGGCATATACAAGAATCGTTTGGCTGCAGCTAAGATGATCAACCTAACCCATCAGGGCTCATGCAACACTTGCAATGCAACCTCCAAGGCCTCTACAAGTGGTGGTGTGCCCCCTTCTAAGGTTTCTGATGGGACTGCGGGTCAGGGTGAGAACAGTTTGGCTCAGACTGGAAGAGATGTTGCTGATATAGACATCACGAAAAGATTTCTTCTATGGTCATTGATACTGTCAAAGCAGGAGCACGTTTGGAGTCCTCTAATGCACATCCCAGCCCTTCGTCTCGCAGAAATAGTGAGTCTCCAACCTTTTGCAGCGATATTCCATCTTTCAATCTATTTAAAGATTGAGATGCATATTTCAATTTCATGTATGGTGATGACATGGTGGGAACCAAAACAGGTAAGGAAATGCGAACGAGTCAGCCCACTACTATGGCACCAATTCCTGGTGCTACTATTCTTCCTTATTCAAATTTGCTTATTGCTATTCTATTTCTGTCATTATGTTCTTATACACATGTTCACTTTTGTTTCTCTTTCTTTTCTAATTTTTTTTGGTAGGTGCTGCCACCAAGATGGATGTTGGTGGCAACAAAATGAACTCGAGTGCATTTGAAAAGAAGAATAGGATGAAGAGGGCTGCACTTGAACTCAACCCTGGCAAGAAGCCCAAAAGGATAAAGCTAGAAGAAGATGCAAGATTGGCTTACGAAACATATGTAGCTAAGAAAATGCTGATTCAAAGGCCATCAACACGGGTTCGATGTGAACTGTGAGTTCTCCACTTTCATGCAAAGTTCACTTGTCTATTTCTATATTTGTAGTATAATTGTTCTTGTTATGTTGCAATGCCAGTTTTCATATGTTTCCTCTGTCATATATTCTTGTTGCAGAATTCATGAACGTACTGGCAGGAGCTCTGCCTTTCAATTAAGATGGGATAAGAAAGTTTATGTACAAGCAAAGGCAACTAGGTTAAAGTCCCCCCCCCCCCCCCCCCTTAAGCATGCGAGCTAAATGTAATCGAATGCTCTCTTCCTTTGCTCAATGCCTTCCTTTATCCTTGCGGCTACCTGCGGCACCGTTTCACTCCTATTGTCGAAAATTCTCCTGTTTCTCTCTTTCCATATATTCCAAAAGGTGTAGATAACTACTCCGTTAAGCCTCCGACGCTCAGCTCTTGGCGTTTTTGCCGCCGCGTCTTCCCACCATGACTTGATATGGGTGGGGTTTGCATTTTGCTGTTGTTGGATTTGAGTGAAGTTTTGCCACGTGAGGATTTGATTCCAAACCGCCTTTGCAAAAGGGCAACTAAGGCATAGGTGGAGGCTTGTCTCTAAAGGTCCATTGCACATCACGCACTGTTGTTGGTGAGGCCACCCTCTCTTTTGTAGGTTTTGTGCCGTTAGAATTTTGTCTTGTACTAAGATCCATGCGAAGATCTTGCATCTGTTCTCCACATGCGCTTTCCAAATCAAGTCCGTACCAAAGTGGAGGAGCGAACCTCTGAATTGTATTCTGTAGGCCGATCGGGTGGAGTAATTCCCATCGTTGGTCCAACGCCAGGTGATGGTGTCCTGGACGCCCGGTTGCAGGTGCACATCCTGTATGCGTATCCAGAGGGACACAAACTCCTCTATGTGGATGGGCGAGGTGATTTTCCTTCCAAGTTTATGCATCCAATTGTTGTTTCGGAGCTCTTGTTGCACCGTTCGGTTTGTCCTTGAGAGCAGGCGGAATAAGTTGGGGGCTAGGTACTTAGGAGCTTGATCATCGAGCCAAGCTGTCATCATAATGTTGTATCAAATGAGTCATACTCAGTTAGTGTTATTTAAATCTACTCTACACTACTCCTTTCCAAATGATTCTTTTATGACAACATCTTCTTAAATTGCATGTTTCAGACTTATTGATATTATGTTCAGTTAGTTCTTTTCCAATGTTTCACTATTATTCTCCAATTTATGCATTTCAGAAACGTTTTGCTTACCACGTTTCACAAGCCCTGCCAATATGTTGTTTTAGATTACTTTATATGTTTCATTCTTTATTAGAATATAAACTATTAAGTTCTCAAATTGTTGTTTAGGCCACCTTTTATTCGAATTGCTGGATTCCATGTAACCTATGAGGACTTCTACGAATCCCTCAAGCCAAGGGGACACATTGCTAACACAGTCATGACAATAGCCAAGGGGACACATTGCTAACACAGTCATGACAATGTGGACCTACCAATTTAATCATAACTGTCAAGCTGCTTGGGAACTTGACAACGACATTGTCAAGAAATTTGCATTCAATGTCGTGTTCACAGTAAGCTTAAAACATCAATTTCTAGCATTTGTGTAACTTCCATTGTACAACATTTGTTGTTTTTCTAGCCATGGTTTGTAAAACATCACTCTTTTTCCCCAGGACAAGCTAATCATAGATCCAAATCGTTTCGAACAAGAAAGTTTCATATCAGGATTGATGAGGCTTGACAAAAGATGGACATTGTGAGAGATGCACTTGGTATAGTCCCTGGTTTTGTCATTTATGTTGCAGTTTGCTTTCTGATATGTTTCAAATGCCCATGATTATATGTTTCAAGTTAGTTCCATGTCTTGTTTCATTGTTTTATTATCAACTCATATTGGATACTACTCTGTTTAGTCCACATTATTGATATGTTTCTTTTGCATGTAGTTGTTCTTTCCTATTGTTCACGATGACCACTGGGTGCTTGTATGCATTAATATGTTCCTTCACAAAATAGTTTTCTTCAATTCCATCAATGCTTCGAGGGACATTCCTTGTTTCCAGTGTGCCAAAAACTTGGTAATTAGTGTGCTCCTTACACGTTTCATTCTTGGCATCATTTACACCAAGTTGAAGCACTAATAATGAACTGAAATATGAACCATTTGTTTCATTTCCAGGTTGAAAACTTTGCAATTGCTGCTCTTGCAAGTGGTGTTCTCAAACGTGATGTATCAAAGTTTGCGTGGATCTACCCTACGGACTACCCGCAGCAAAAGACACTGTACATATTCGATGCACGCCTCTTTGGCAATGTGTGAATCTATTTTTTTCCTAAATCATTGACCCCATTGTTTTTTTTACCTCATTATAATTTATTTCTTTTGTGGTTCCTTTCAAGGTATGACTGTGGTCTTTATGTTATGCTCTATATGGAGTTCTGGGATGGGATGAAGATGGACATCAAATTTGATTCGGTTCGTGTTTTCCAATGTCCATTTCCCTTTTTCATTTCACTCATTCACATTTGGCATCATTTTAGTTTTGGCCTTTTTTTTTCAGGCCCAGATTGTCGACTACAGGAAGATTGTGGCTGGCTTCCTCCTCCTATCACCAATGAACGAGATCTCAACTGATGACTTCAACAAGGACAATTGCTGAATTAGCCAAAGACATCTCATTACTCTGTGTAGTTAATCTAGTGAAACTAGAGATCATTGTAGTTGGGTTTGTCATCTCTGTAACCTTCTAAATGTATTACTTGCAACAGGCCACTAAGACTAGTTGAACATGGTCCATCAGAGGCGTGTCTTCATCACTTCCCTCTGTATTTGTGCGAGTGACAAGCTGTTTATTGGGTGTTTGGTTTGGTTTGTTTGTGCGTGGGACTTCAATGGTAGCAGTATGTTCTTCTGACAGTTGAATCGGTCCTGGATTTGGAGCACTACCTACTACAGTGGTAATCGTACTGTAGCCTGTCGCATCATTTCTTCAGACAAGTCTGTGATGCTGTTTTGCATTGGTTTTGCGGCGGTCAGAAACTGTCTCTGCTATATATTTACTGGATTTAGCCCACAGGATCACCGGCTCAGATAAATCGATCACTCATCAGTCTTATCGACCATGGCCAAGCACGATCGAGGCTGTCCAACCACACACATTATAGCTCGAGGTAGAAGAAGAGGGAGAACAGAGCCTACACACAGTATAGGCACTAGCGTTGGCCGGAGCCCTGTATATGAGATAGCAAATCTGAACTCTTTTTACTGAGTTGCCATGGCAGTCTATTTATACAACTCTATCCATTTAGTCCTAGGACATCGCACATGCTACAACAGTAACTAGATAACACAGTAGGACTGACTTCTACGCTTGTCCCTGTATGTGGCTATAGAGCGGTAGGTGAGCCGTTCGGCGCCTGCCTCTGCAGCGGCTACAATACCATAGCAGGGGGCTTTTTTGGCGCCGCCTTCCCTTGCTATGTGTTCACACAAGAAAGCAGTAGATTATCTAATAATTCTTCCCCTAATCCTACTGCTATCCCATATATTTCCTCCATACCGATCATCTCCTTCAGCTCCGTGAGTCGAAGACGTCTGAGCAACTTGGTGGGGACGTCCGCGAGTTGCCGACCAGTTTCGACGAACTCGATGACGATCTTCCCTCCATCGACACAGTCCCTAAGGAAGTGAAACTTTACGTCGATGTGTTTGCTCCGGTCGCGCAGAATCGGATTCTTCGCGAGGGCGATGGCGGGCTGGTTGTCCACCATAAGTGCTGGTGGGTGAGCTTCCACGCCGGTCAGCTCGCCCAGTAGCCGGCGCAGCCACACAACTTGACACGCCACTGTGGCCGCCGCTACGTACTCTGCCTCGCATGTAGATAGCGTCACCACCTTCTGTTTTAGCGACAGCCATGAAATTGGGGCCGACCCGAGGAAGACGAGCACGCCAGAGGTGCTCCGTCGTCCGTCAATATCCCCCGCCATGTCTACATCGCTGAACACAGTGAGCTACAGCCTACTCCCGCTGGTCTTGGGAAAGATGATCCCTTGATCCACCGTCCCTTGACGTAGCGTAGTAGCTGCTTCACCGCAGCCTAGTGATCCTCTCTGGGATCCTCCATGAAGCGACTGACATAGCCCACGGCGAACGCAATGTCCGACCTCGTGTGGACTAGATAGCGCAGACCGTCGACGATGCTCCGGTAGAGTGTTGCATCCACTTTCGCCGCGGTGCTAGCCTTCGTCAGCTTCAGTCGCTCCTCCATCAGAGTCATGCATGGCTTGCACTCAGCCATGCCGCTCCGCTCCAACAGCTTGGAGGCATACGTGCTCTAACCGAGCGTGAGTTCCTCCTTCCCCTGTCTCACCTCGATGCCGAGGTAGTAGGAGAGTGCGCCGAGATTGCTCATTCAAAAACGAGTCGCCATCTCGTGCTTGAAGCTGTTGATGTCCTCCGTGCGCGCGTCGATGACGATCAAGTCATCCACATACACGTCGATGATGAGCTCCTCCTTCCCTGTCACCGTGTGTAGAGTGCGTGCTCGGTTGCGCACCGCTGAAACCCAAGCTCGCCTAGCGTGGCGTTCCATGCTCGTGGGGCTGACCGTAGCCCGTAGAGCGACTTGCACAATCGGAGCACCCTATGCTCCTCTCCCTTGACGGCGAAACCTGGAGGTTGCCTGACGAAGACTGTCTCCGCCAGCTCGCCGTTGAGGAAGACCGATTTAACGTCCAAGTGATGGACGCGCTAGTCCTTTGTTGCTGCCAAGGCTAGTAGCAAATAGACCGACTCCATGTGCGCTACTGGTGCAAAGACTTCCTCGAAGTCGATGCCCTCGTGCTGAACAAAGCCTCGGGCGACGAGGCGCGCCTTGTGCTTTATAATGGCGCCGAGCTCGTCCCACTTAACCTTGTACACCCAGTTCAGGCTGATCGGACGGCATCCTGGAGGTGGATCGACGAGCTATCATGTCTCGTTTTCCTTGATTGCCTTCATCTCCTCCAGCATCACCCGTCACCAGTTTCCGTCGCGCTTGGCCAGCATGAACATGGGTGGTTCCTCTACGCTGACGAGTAGCAACTCTTGATCATTGAGCAGCCGACCAGCCAGTGCTGAGGGTCCTATGCCACCGATGATGTCGTCCAGCCTGTGGAACGCACCTCCTCACCTTTGTGGAAGGCATCCACAAACTTAGTGATGTCACTTGGAGGTGAGGCGAACTCAATCAGTGTTGATGGAGTTCCCTGTTCCACCGGAGTGCTCGGCACAGCACCTTGAGTGCTCGGCACCCTGGTTGCGGTGCTTGGCACTACTTCTAGATAACTCGTTACTACTCCTGTAGTGCTCGGCACCACTGTAGGAGTGCTTAGCCTCAGTCTTGGAGTGGTCGGTACCACTGCAAGATCTCATGGCTCTGCACGGGAGTGCTCGGCACCCGTCCTGGAGTGGTCGCCACCACTGTAGAACCTCCCGGCGCCACTCCTGGCGTGCTCGGCATCCCTCTAGGAGTGCTCGGCATTCCTCTTGAAGTGCTTGGCATTGCCCCAAGAGTGCTCGGCTCTACCGCTGAAGTGCTCGGCACCCCTTCTAGAGTGCTCGGCACCTCTTCCCCAGCGTCTCCACCACCATGGATGACCAGGTGCTCGATGACAAAGGTGTTGGTGAAGCTGCTAGCTTCCCCCATGCTCGGATTGGTCCAGTCCCAAGCCGCCTTCTCGTCGAACACGACGTCGTGCGAGACAAGCACCTTGTCTCCGCGTGGGTCGTAGAGCCGGTACACCTTGGTACCCTCTACGTAGCCTAGGAACACCATCGGCGTGCTCCTGTCCTCCAGCTTGGTGAGGTTTGGCTTTGTCTTCCTGACGTGGCCGATGCAGCCGAATGTCCGGAGGAATGACACGCTCGGCTTGCACCCATACCAAGCTTCGAACGGCGTCTTGCACGTCAAGGCCTTGGTTGGAGCACGGTTGAGGATGAACACTACCGTGGTCACCGCCTCACCCTAGAACCTTACCGGCATGCCTTTGGCCTTCATCATGGATCGAGCCATGCCGACCACCGTCTTGTTCCGCCTCTCCACCACGCCATTCTGTTATGGCGAGTACGGCGCGGTGTGGTGTCGCATCACACCATGATCCGTGCAGTACGCAGCAAACTCCACCGAAGTGAATTCGCCGCCGCGTTCAGTCCTCAGCACATGAAGCTTCTTGCCGCTCTCGCCCACCGTGCGTATCTTGAACTTCTTGATCACCGCCGCCTCTTCATCCTTGCTCGTCAGGAGTTGTAGCCACATGTAGCGACTGTAATCATCCACGAGCAAGAGGAAGTACTGCTGACCACTGTTTGTAGCTGGCGTGATCGGCCTACAGAGGTCATCGTGGATGAGCTCGAGGGCGTCCTTCGCGTGATACTTGGCTGTCTTTGGGAATGGTAGCCTCCTCTGCTTCCCAGCCAGGCAGTTGTCACACAGCGTGCCTCTGTGCTTGATGTGGGGTAGCCCTCGGACCATCTTCTCCAGCCGACCAAGTGCGTCGAAGCTGAGATGTTCGAACCGGGCATGCCACATCCACGGTTCCTTGGTGTGCCTTGCCGCCAGGCACACTGGCTGCTCTACCTTCAAGTCGAGCAGGTACAACCGGTTCAAAGACCTCTTCACCTTGGCAAGAAGTTGCTGCTCCCGGTCCCTAATCCTAAGGACTCTATCCTTGATCAGTACCTCGCTACCACGCTCATCCAGCTGACCAATGCTGATGATGCTTGAACGTAGCTGCGGGATGTAATATACATCCGTTAGCGCAGGGTGCTCCCCGTTCTGGCATCTGAAGATGATGGTGCCGCGCCCTTGGATAGTCACCCTTGAGTCGTCACCAAACTTCACCGTATCGGTAATATCGTCGTCGAGCTCGGAGAAGAATGCCTTGGAGCCCGTCATGTGGTTGCTAGCACTAGAGTCCAGATACCACCGTTGCTCTTGGTCGGTGCCCACACGTCCAAGGAGGACTTGGGTGCGTGGTTCGTCGAGGTTGACAGCCTTCAGGGCCTTTCCAGGTCCTTCCACCATCGTCGCCTCTTCCTTCTCCTCGGACTCAATGTCGTGCAGTGCACAAAACATCACCATCAGGATAGTGGCCTCATCATCATCATCAGCTTGCGCCAGATGAGCCTCAACCTTCTTCTCCTGCTTACAATTTGGGCACTCTCGTGCCCAATGGCCCATCTTCCCACAGCGCTGGTAGGCGTTGGGGTCGACCTACTTCTTCTTCTTCGAAGAAGCCTTGCCGTGGTGCTTGCCATCGCCACCACGGCTGGAGGAGGCTGCCTTCCCAGAGTTCCTCCGAGCAGCCCACTCCTCTTCCGTCAGCAGCAGTTTGCCATTGTCCTTCGTTGCTGTCGCCTGCTCCAAGCGCTCGTCCACCGCCCGTAGATGGCCTGTCATATCCTCAATGGTGAGGGTGGACAAGTCTAGCATCATCTCTATAGAGAGAGCGATTTGGATGTACTTTGCCAGCATGGAGTGGAGGTACTTGGTGACCGCCTCCTCTTCGTCGATCGTGACGCCATGGCTCTTCAGTTTGCTGATGAGCGTCTATAGGCGGAGGGAGAAGTCCTCCACCGTTTCACCATCCTTGAACTTGAGGTTGACGTACTCCTACTTCAGAAGCTGGGCCGTCGCCTTCTTTGCACAGTCGGAACCGACGCGCATCGCCGCAATAGCCTCACACGCCTCCTTAGCAGAGCTCTTCGCCCCCAACGGCTCTCTATACTCCCCCGGTACAGCAGCGAGGATAGCCTCCAACGCTGACATGTCATCTTCCTCATTGTCGGTCCCCTTGTCAACAACATTCCAGAGCCGTCGGGCTCTGAGCTTGACCTTCATGGTCACCGACCACTCTCCATAGTTGGCGCGAGTCAGCGTCGGCCAACTGGTGCCGCTGACCTCCCGCACCATGCGAACAACGACCTCCGGTCATGGCTGGGTAGCCACAATAGTGTCACTATTGTCGCCCATCTCCGAACCGTTCGTCATTGCCAGCGGTTAGTCCGGCAACGGTGTTCGTACGGTTCCGATACCACTTGTTAGCCCACAGGATCACCGGCTCAGGTGAGTCGACCACTCACCAGTCTTGCCGACCACGGCCGAGCACGACCGAGGCTGTCCGACCACACACACACTATGGCTCGAGGTAGAAGAAGAGGGAGAACAGAGCATACACACACAGTACATGCACCAGCGTTGGCTTGAGCCCTGTATAGGGGATGACAAATCTGAACTCTCTTTACTGAGTTGTCGTGGCAGTCTATTTATACAACTCTATCCGTCTAGTCCTAATATTGCGCACATGCCACAACAGTAACTAGATAACACAGCAGGACTGACTTCTGTGCCTGTCCCTGCATGTGGCTACAGAGCGGCAGGTGAGCCGTTCGGCGCCTGCCTCTGCAGCGGCTACAGTACCACAGCAGGGGGCCTTTTCGGTGCCGCCTTCCTTTACTGTGTGTTCACACAAGGAAACAGTAGATTATCTAACACTGGATACTAGTAATCGCTCTCTATCCTTATTGTGTTGCTGAGCACTTACAGGCTACAGCTATAAGCTTCTTAATCATGACTTAGAATTGATTTCTTATTTGGCATATATGTGTTGGAAGTGCATCCTTAGAAGTTCATACCAATCCTAACTAGGAATGCATGAAAATATGCTTTGATTTTTAATATGTGATGGTGATGAACTCTTTATAGCACAAATTAATTAGTACAACTAATTCTGGCAGGCATGAATATATTTGTGAGGAGTGCTGATGATCTCAATTGTTACTATGTGAAATTTGATTGGACGATGTTGATCTGGGGGTTGGGCCAAATTTGGTGAGTTACAAAATGCCAAGGTTCTGTATATTTTGTATTGTGCATAGTTTTTAGGCATTCTTCTGGATAGTCCATTACTACATTAGTAATCTTGTCAGAATTACATAGAGGTTTTAAGGTCCAGTTGGTATCATCAGATGTCAAAATATGTGTTACCCTTGGCATTATATGAATTATAAGGTTGGTAATATGGGTTGGCAAACAATTGAAATTTCATGGGTGAAAGGTGGCAATCCTATTTAGAGGACATCAATTTCTGACCCCCTCCCCCTAGTACTAATTTGATTGCTCTATGCTATGGTACAGTTACATATTGTAATGGAATAGAATATGTGAGAGAGTTCACTAGCAATATGGCATGCACATTACTTTCCTCATGTGTATTTGTTGCTTTCAAATGCTGTTGACCCGCCAGTTCCCTTTACCATGGTTGCAGCCTTGTTATAGGAGTTAAAACTCCTACATATGAAGCAATGTGATGAACAATGTCTGTCGTCTAGCATTTTAAACCAAATGCAGTTGAAGAATTCAGTGTCTCATAACTACATGACTGGGATTTTTTTTTCTTGAATGCACAGGAGAACTGCTCATCACTGCATTAAGAAGGATAGAAAATATTTACACGACAACACACTGCACTTGCTCAAATTATGAACTGGGATCTGTATTTGTAATGGTCAATAATTCATTTTATTGTATCATATAATATGGTATTATGATACGAACTGATGATACAGTGAACTGTAGAAACAGATTTGTACCCTCTTATGCTTTTGCCCTTCATCGAATTTCTCTAGGATGATCACATACTTTCTTTACATTCTAGTACATGGAAACCTATCCTTAAAAGCTTGACTATTAGCCGCATTGATTTTAGTGTGTGTGTTTTTCCTTCAACATGCTTGTGTGCCATAGTTTGTTCCATTTTCTATAGTAGCTACTCGTGAATCTTTTTGAAGCTTTAGTAACTGTAGTTTGCATGTTGCAGATGTCTATTCTCTCAGACCCCTCAAAAAAAGATACTTCACCTGAGGGTTCAGGTACTACCCAGAGAACTGGAGCCTGGAGTAACACATTGAACACTCTTCTGCAGCAAGCCTCAGTCTATGGTGTGGCTGCTGGGTATTGTTTATCAGCGTCGCTGCTCTCCATCATCAACAAATGGGCAGTCATGAAATTTCCATATCCTGGAGCCCTGACAGCTCTGCAGTACTTCACTAGTGTTGGGCCTTGTTTAGATTACCCCAAAATTCCAAGTTTTTTCACTCTCTCTCCATCACATCAATTTTTAGCCACTTGCATGGAGCATTAAATGTAGGTAAAAAAAAAAACTAATTGCACAGTTTAGTTGGAAATCACGAGATGAATCTTTTGAACTTAGTTGGTCCACGATTGGACAATATTTACCAAATAAGACGAAAGTGCTACTATTCATCGGGTTGAAATTTTTCTCAATCTAAACAAGGCCTTGCTGGAGTTCTCCTATGTGGACAGCTCAAGCTCATTGAGCACGACGGCCTTAATTTGAGGACAATGTGGAAGTTCTTACCTGCTGCGGTGATGTTCTATATCTCCGTCTTCACAAATAGTGAACTCCTGCTTCATGCCAATGTGGATACTTTCATTGTGTTCCGTTCTGCTGTGCCTATATTTGTCGCGATCGGAGAGACATTGTATCTGTTAGATATTATGGGCTTGGCCCATTTATTTAATATCTCTATTAAACTCTATGGTCCGTACATGTACATTAATGGTTTTATACCATATGGGAATTTAATCGAGAGGCGACTCTACTTAAATACTTGATCATTGATCGATCTATTTAAGAAGTAAAAGTGAATCACCTGGATGCCACACGCGCGCGCGCGCGCCGCCGCCGCCCGGCCCGGCCCGAGCCCGTGGGCGTGGCGTGGCGGCGAGCGGACGGGCGAGGCCTTTATTTTTGAAACTCCGTTTCCGTTTCCTGTGACGAATTGATTGGAGGTTAACTCCCGTGACTTCTGGCTCTCCGTCTCCGTCTCTCCCACCGCAGAAGGGAGGTGTGACCCCTCGGTGCCGTCGACTTTTCGTCTTCTGGCCTCTGCCTATAAAACGAATCCTCTCCTCTCGGTTAAGTTCTCTTGGCGAAATACACCACTTTCCAGCAGCGCAAGTTCTTCCCGTTCCACCTCCGGCGAGCACTAGAGATGGAAGAGTAGGCCTCCTACGTTTTTGGGGAGTGTCGGTGGTGGCACGACTACTCGCTGGTGAACCTGTAGCGGTGCCTCTTCACGGCGTCCTTTTCTGCACTGCATCGAGCGGGACGACTACAACAGCAAAGCACCACCATGGCTTTTCCTGGTGCGAGCGGCTCCGCCGCAGGGTATAATCTCCTTCACCCTCTTCTGAGTTTCATTATCAATATCATGATGTTCCTAGGCAATACTGCTTTCATATTCAGCATGTTCTGTTTGGTTGATTTGGATGATTATGCTAGTACTGGTTTTCTGGTTCCTTTTATTTTTGTGATCATCGTGATCTTGATATTTGAGAACACATCTTTTATATTTATGATCATATCTGTGATGCTTCAGCTATGTAAAACAATGTTTCACATATGTTTCGGCTCTATAATTTGTCTTATCATCATGTTAACATTTGTCATGAATTGTTTCTGTCTTTTTATTCATGACTTCACTTTCTTTTTTATTGTGTTATTTTTATGGATTAAAATAAATATGAAAATGCCTTATTTTTCAACATTCCAAAAACGTAATTTCAGGCCATTTTCATCTGTTGGCTTTGCGGGCATGCTAAAGCCTACGTCGTTTGAGGGCACTCACTACAAGAGGTGGCGTGAGAAAGCCCTTCTGTGGTTGTCGGCCATGCGCTGTGGTCATGTGCTCAATGAGCAGCCTGCTACTGTGAGATCCGATGAGGATGAGCAGGCTTGGGGACATGCTGAGACCATGTGCAAGGCTGCACTGTTGAGCATCATCAATGATTCTCTGGTTGATGCCTACATACCACTCCCGACTGGCAGAGCTGTGTGGGAAGCCCTTGAGGCCCGATACGGTCTTTCCGACGCCGGTTCTGAGCTGTACATCATGGAGCAGTTCCATGACTACAAGATGGTTGATAACCGTCCTGTAGTCGAACAGGCTCATGAGATACAGGGACTGGTGAAGGAATTGGAGCTGTACGGCTGTCCTCTCCCTGACAGGTTCGTGACAGGGTGCATCATTGCTAAGCTGCCACCTTCCTGGACTGATTTTGCTACTACCTTGAAACACAAGAGGCAGCAGTTTAGCATTGCTGAACTTGTTGGCACTCTTGATGTTGAGGACAAGGCAAGAGCAAAGGATGTTAAGGGAAAGAGCAAGGGCGGGAATGGTGAGGCGACTACTAGTGCACATGTGGTGCAAAAGTTTCGTCCTAAGCCAAAAAAGAAGAAGCCCCAGCAGGAGCTTAAGCAGAAATCCACTACCTTCTTCAAGAAAGGTAATAATAAGAAGATGGGATTAGACAAGGCAAAGATGAACTGCTTCACTTGTGGGAACACTGGGCACTTTTCTAGAGAGTGTCCTGAGGCTAAGTGGAAGCCCCCACCAAAGGCGAAGACAGTCAACACCATTGAGACTGATGCAGACGCTTCTGGGTATGGTAATTTATCTGCATTTACAGTTTGTTCCTCACCTGATTGGTGGGTTGATACAGGTGCAAATATACATGTGTGTGCTGATAAGTCCTTGTTTTCTTTTTACCAGGTCAGGAGGAGTGGAGCCTTGCTGATGGGGAATGGCACGCGTGCTGGTGTTCATGGTGTTGGTACGGTGGATCTAAAGCTTACTTCGGGGAAGACCGTGCAACTCAAGAACGTGCATCATGTCCCCTCAATAAGGAAAAATCTTATTAGTGGCTCTCTGCTATGTCGAGACGGTTTTAAACTTGTGTTTGAGTCGAATAAGTGTGTTATGTCAAAGTATGGAACCTTTGTTGGAAAAGGCTATGAGAGCGGAGGCTTGTTCTGCTTGTCTTTGGTTGATACTTTACCTCTTGCAGTGAATAATGTCGTTAATAACGTTAATGTTGAGATGAATGTTTGGCATTCTCGATTATGTCATGTTAATCTTGGTTGCATGTCCCGCTTAGGTGGTTTGAATTTAATTCCTAAATTTGACGTTGCCAAAAGCTCCAAATGTCATACATGCGTTGAGGCAAAACAACCTCGCAAGCCTCACAAGGCAGCTGTGGCGAGAGAGTTAGCACCACTTGAACTCATCCATTCCGATATTTGTGAAATGAACGGAATTTTGATAAAAGGTGGTAAGAGATACTTCATAACGTTCATAGATGATTGCACTCGATATTGCTATGTGTACCTAATTAAAACAAAAGATGAGGCATTACATTATTTTAAAACCTTTAAAGCTGAGGCTGAGAATCAACTTGAAAAGCATATCAAACGGTTGCGGTCCGATCGCGGGGGAGAATATTTCTCTAATGAATTTTCTGAGTTTTGCGCGGTGCATGGTATAATTCATGAGAGGACACCTCCATACTCACCACAATCCAATGGGATTGCTGAAAGAAAGAACCGCACTCTAACTGACTTGGTGAATGCCATGTTGGAGACAGCTGGTTTATCTAAGGAATGGTGGGGTGAGGCAATTTTAACTGCGAATCATGTCCTAAATAGAGTGCCCACAAAGAACAAAGAAATCACTCCATTTGAGGATTGGGAGAAAAAGAGATTAAATATTTCTTATCTTCGCGTTTGGGGTTGTTTGGCCAAAGTGAACGTGCCAATAAACAAAAAGCGAAAGCTTGGACCAAAAACTGTATATTGTGTTTTCTTAGGCTATGCCATTCATAGTGTGGGCTATCGTTTTTTAATAATAAATTCTAGTGCTCCTGATATGGCTGTTGGAACGGTCATGGAGTCTAGAGATGCCACGTTCTTTGAGAATGAATTTCCAATGAAAATAGGTGCATCTAGCATGTCTAGTCATGATCCTATTCCTGAACTTCATGAATCAAATATACACGCTGATGATAACACCCATGAGCTTGAGCAAAATCCTGAGGAGGATGATAATACTGTCACTCGAAGGAGTAAGAGGCAAAGAGTTGCAAAATCCTTTGGAGAAGACTTTATTATATATCTCGTGGATGACACTCCCACAACCATTTCTGAGGCATACTCTTCTCCTGATTCTGATATGTGGAAGGAGGCAGTGCAAAGTGAGATGGACTCCATTATGTCCAATGGGACGTGGGAAGTGGTTGACCGTCTATTTGGTTGCAAACCTGTGGGCTGTAAATGGGTGTTTAAAAAGAAGCTGAGGCCTGATGGTACAATTGAGAAGTACAAAGCTAGGCTTGTTGCTAAGGGTTATACACAGAAGGAAGGTGAAGATTACTTTGATACTTACTCACCTGTTGCTCGATTGACGACCATTCGTGTGTTGCTATCCCTGGCTGCCTCACATGGTCTTTTCATTCATCAGATGGATGTTAAGACAGCCTTCCTAAATGGAGAGCTTGAGGAAGAGATCTACGTGGATCAGCCTGATGGGTTTATTGCAAATGGTCAAGAGGGTAAAGTTTGTAAGTTATTGAAGTCCCTGTACGGCCTAAAGCAAGCCCCCAAGCAGTGGCATGAGAAGTTTGATAAAACTTTAACATCAGCCGGCTTTGTTGTGAATGAAGCTGATAAATGTGTATATTATCATTTTGGTGGTGGTGATGGTGTGATACTATGCCTATATGTGGATGATATATTAATATTTGGCAACAATCTAAATGTGATTAAAGAAGTAAAAGATTTTTTGTCGAGTAACTTTGAGATGAAAGACTTGGGAGAGGTTGATGTTATTCTCAACATTAAGCTTTCAAGGGAGGAAGGAAATGGTGGGGTAACTCTTATGCAGTCTCACTATGTGGAAAAGGTCTTGAACCGATTTGGGTACAGTGAGTGTACGCCTGCTCCTACTCCGTACGATCCAAGTATTCATTTGAGGAAGAATCACAGAATTGCAAGAGACCAATTGAGATATTCACAGATAATTGGTTCTCTTATGTACCTAGCTAGCGCAACCAGGCCTGATATCTCGTTCGCTGTAAGCAAACTGAGCCGGTTTGTGTCAAATCCGGGAGATACTCACTGGAATGCTCTTGAGAGAGTGCTACGCTATTTGAAAGGGACAATGAGTTACAGCATTCACTTTTCCGGGTATCCGAGGGTACTAGAAGGTTATTGTGATGCTAATTGGATTTCTGATGCGGATCAGCTGTATGCCACGAGTGGATACGTGTTTCTACTTGGAGGTGGTGCTGTTTCTTGGAAGTCTTGCAAGAAGACTATCTTAACGAAGTCTACAATGGAAGCAGAATTGACCGCATTGGATACCGCTAGTGCTGAAGCAGAGTGGCTCCGTGATCTCCTGATGGATTTGCCGATTGTTGAGAAACCAATCCCAGCAATTTCCATGAACTGTGATAATCAAACTGTGATCACTAAGATAAACAGTTCTAAGGATAACATGAAGTCCACAAAGCATGTGAAGAGACGTTTGAAGACTGTCAGAAAACTGAGAAACTCCGGAGTAATTGCATTGGACTATGTCCATACATCAAATAATCTGACAGATCAATTCACTAAGGGTCTGTCACGCAATGTGATAGAAGGTGCGTCGAGGGAACTGGGTTTGAGACCCACATAGAGCCATCAACAGTGGTAACCTATCCTATGTGATTGGAGATCCCGTGAATTAGGATGGCGAAACAAGCTGTTGATTGACTGAGGGAGAGACCCCTTAGATTATAGCTCAGTTCGTTGGAGATGCACCATCTCTCTAATACTGTTAGGCAGGATGATTAAGTTCTTAATGTGATCCGAGCGGCTTGGTATAGCGGGGATGTTGTCCTACAGAACATCCTATAAGGAACACACCTATATGAGCTCGATTGCTAGTCACAATCTATGAGATGTGGGTAATCTCTAGATGCTCATGAAAAGGCCTCGAAGTGTGACTTATATGCTTCAAAACAGAGGGAAGGCACTTGGCAGCCTAGTATCAGTTAAGAGGCTATGTGAAACTCATCTCGCACAAAACTATCAATTCAAGGTTCTGTCCATTGTTCAGTTGTGGATGAGTGTAGCTAGCTTTCTAGATGGATGTTCAACTTAACAGTCTCCATCGAAACACTGGTATATAAAAGGAATGTGGTTCTGAGAACTTCAAACTGCGTACCCTAGAGTTTGGTGGGGATTGTTAGATATTATGGGCTTGGCCCATTTATTTAATATCTCTATTAAACTCTATGGTCCGTACATGTACATTAATGGTTTTATACCATATGGGAATTTAATCGAGAGGCGACTCTACTTAAATACTTGATCATTGATCGATCTATTTGAGAAGTAAAAGTGAATCACCTGGATGCCACACGCGCGCGCGCGCGCCACCGCCGCCGCCGCCCGGCCCGGCCCGAGCCTGTGCCCGTGCGCGTGGGCGTGGCGTGGCGTGGCGAGGCGAGGCGAGGCGAGGCAGGCGGGCGGCGGCGAGCGAGCGGACGGGCGGGCGAGGCCTTTATTTTTGAAACTCCGTTTCCGTTTCCTGTGACGAATTGATTGGAGGTTAACTCCCGTGACTTCTGGCTCTCCGTCTCCGTCTCTCCCACCGCAGAAGGGAGGTGTGACCCCTCGGTGCCGTCGACTTTTCGTCTTCTGGCCTCTGCCTATAAAACGAATCCTCTCCTCTCGGTTAAGTTCTCTTGGCGAAATACACCACTTTCCAGCAGCGCAAGTTCTTCCCGTTCCACCTCCGGCGAGCACCAGAGATGGAAGAGTAGGCCTCCGGAACGCGTCTCCGTCGTGGGCTTCACCTGCTCGGGTGAAGACGGGCGATTACGTTTTTGGGGAGTGTCGGTGGTGGCACGACTACTCGCTGGTGAACCTGTAGCGGTGCCTCTTCACGGCGTCCTTTTCTGCACTGCATCGAGCGGGACGACTACAACAGCAAAGCACCACCATGACTTTTCCTGGTGCGAGCGGCTCCGCCGCAGGGTATAATCTCCTTCACCCTCTTCTGAGTTTCATTATCAATATCATGATGTTCCTAGGCAATACTGCTTTCATATTCAGCATGTTTTGTTTGGTTGATTTGGATGATTATGCTAGTACTGGTTTTCTGGTTCCTTTTATTTTTGTGATCATCGTGATCTTGATATTTGAGAACACATCTTTTATATTTATGATCATATCTGTGATGCTTCAGCTATGTAAAACAATGTTTCACATATGTTTCGGCTCTATAATTTGTCTTATCATCATGTTAACATTTGTCATGAATTGTTTCTGTCTTTTTATTCATGACTTCACTTTCTTTTTTATTGCGTTATTTTTATGGATTAAAATAAATATGAAAATGCCTTATTTTTCAACAGTATCTTCATCAGCCATGGCCATCACTCAAGACATGCCTTTCACTTTCCACAATACTTGCTGGAAGTGTGATCTATGTTTTCGCAGACAACCAATTCACTGTGACTGCTTACACCTGGGCAGTGGCCTACCTAGCAAGCATGTCCATTGATTTCGTGTACATCAAGCACGTCGTAATGACCATTGGGCTGAACACACGGGGCCTTGTGCTATACAACAACCTTGAGGCTTTGATGCTATTCCCCCTTGAGCTCCTTATAATGGGAGAATTTGATCAGATGAAGGTTGACAGCTCCAAAGTGTCAAACTGGCTTTCATTTGATGTGGTCCTCCCTGTTGTCCTCTCATGCCTGTTTGGACTATCAATATCATCCTTCGGATTCTCCTGCAGACGGGCTATCTCTGCTACTGGGTTCACAGTGCTTGGCATAGTGAACAACCTCCTAACTGTTGTGATTAATTTGCTTATCTGGGACAAGCATGCCTCTTTTGTGGGTACCAATGGGCTCTTGATATGCATGTCAGGTGGTGTGCTCTACCAGCAATCCACCACAAAACCGAAGGCACCCAAGGTTGAGCCGAAGGAAGAGAACGACGAGGAGCAGCAGAAACTGCTGCAGATGCAGGCAGAGCAAGAGAGCAATTCAACTCAAAACTAAAGCTCTTCATGAACCTCACAAGGAAAGTTCACCTTTGATGCATTATCTCCTTTGCAACAGCCTCACCGGAACGTTTTTGAGTATTGGCTAATATACTTGGAAAGAAGCATATGGATCAATGTAGTCCTGAACTATGAGCTATAAAAATTCATGTTTTAGATATTCGAAGTCATGGAGGGGACCTAATTATCACTATGCAATTATTTATTTCTATATTACCACTTTCATTTGTAATTGTAACACAAAATTGTTTTTGATAGGATACCAGGTACTCGGCAAATATACCTGCATTGAATACTTACAGTTCGGTGATAGTATGATCTGTGTTTAGTCATTTCTTTGCTGGAGTTTGCCTATTTGTTCTGTACCTTATTGCTGGTGATGAAGCCATTGGTTCTTGTGCTAAAAGGAAAGTTATCTTATCATCGCTGTCGGTGCATAAGGGCAGCTCCATTGTGTATTCTAAGCCGGCGCAAAGAGCACACAGATTTTTATTTGTTGTGGGCCTCATATTAGTATGTGTAAGAAGTTTACACATTGAAGATCTTTTTGCTAATAAAGCACATGTTGACCTGTTAACTTTTGCACCTTGCTAGGGGAAAATACAGCTACCCTAAACTGTATCATCATGGAAGTCTGGCACACATGTTGTTCAAGTAACTTTGCTTGCTCTTGGCGTATGCAATGCAATTTTGCTGTGCTTTGAAAGTCTGAAGGCAAAGCCGTTCAAGTAGCTCTGCTTGGGCACTTGCGCAATGTATCCCATGAGGGTAATGAGAATAATTAAAACAACGACAGCGTTAAAATGATAATAGTAGTTTGGCTTTTTAAGCGTAGTTGGTTGTTGTGCAAATACTTTGAAGTCGCCGCAAGAAAAAATATTGATGAAGTCTTCGAATAGAAGAACCAGGGTTTGTAAAAACGCGAATACAGTGTCATCATATATTACCAAGGCACAGAGGAACTATCTTTGTAAAAATGCGCGATGACCTTTTGCTTAGCGAAATCGCTTCTCTTTGCCCCTTAACTTAATTTTAATAAAGTAAGTGTCGGTGCAGAAGGTGACCAGCACGTAAATATTTATAGTTTTGTCGTACGTTGTGATCGGATGTGACCTAACACTCAATGACACAGGATTTATACTGGTTCAGGCAACGTGCCCTATGTCCAGTTTGAGTCGGTCGGTGACTTTATTCTTGAGCCCAGGTGCTCGAAGTTTGCAGTGGAGTTACAAACGAGAAGGAGAAAGATAGGGGGTACAAGAGGTCCGGTCGGACTCTAGTCTGAGGGGCCGAAAGTGACGGGAGCTTTGCTATGAGCTAAGTGTTCGAGCGTGTGCTTGTGGTTTGAACCTGGTGGTTCTGTTGTTGTGTCCTAGTGAACTGATCGATCTATCTATTGGGAGAGAGCGCATTCCCTTTTATAGATGAAGGGGATGGCCTTACAAGTGAGAGGGAGAGAGTACGTATGCTACTAAGTCTTGTTGCCCACATCGGAGTGTACCAGATAATGGTAGGCGCCCACAATACTGTTTAATGTCAGATGCACGTGGGACGTTGCGTCGTCTTCTTCTGGTATGGCAGACGTCGATGCCTGTCATACTGTTGATGCCCAGAGGCATGTAGGATTTTTTACCATGTTCGCCTGGTACGATAAATGCCAGCGCCCACAACACTGCTGATGCCCAGAGGCATGTGGGGGAGCCTTACCGTGTTTGTCTGGTATGGGTGTTGATGGCGCCCACAATACTGTAGAAAAAATATCGGCGCCCACAACACCGCTTGGTTCTATCATGCCAGGAAGGTCATAGGGTACTATCCTACAGGTGTACATGGTACGGTTCTTGATATTGCGGTTGGCTTAAGTGTCCTACCTTACTTTCTCCGTCTGTTTTCTGGTCCTTACCGAGCGGGCGTCCCCGGTCGGTTAGTCTCAGTCGGCTCTAATTGCGCCAGTTGGAGAAGAGTTGTAAGCAGGTGTTCGGCGCTTTCCCGGTTGGAGAAGCGGTTTGGAGTCAGAAGTGGTGTTTTGGCCGGACCTTCCGGTCGGAGAGGCCGTCCGGAGGCGGGCCGGAGTCGGAAGCGAGGCCTTCCGGTCAGAGATACGGGCCAGAGTCGAAAGCGGGCGCCGTTCCTTCTCGGCCAGGCCTTTCGGTCGGAGATTGGATCGCCCTTTCTGTCCTGTCATTTAGGTATTTGGGCCAGCCCATGAGTTGCGCGTCGTTTGCAACGTTGTCTGCTGGGCCAAACCTTTGTTGTGAAGCTAATCTATGAGGGACCCCGGGTTTATGAACCCGACAGTAAGTATTTAGAAAAGAAAGCGATTCTTGGTTTTAGTGCCCTCTTCCTCATCTACGCTCATCAAGCCAATTTTGCTTTTTGGAAGTTGAAAGAGGAAGTGGACATTTCGAAATGACAGCATCGAAGATATCTATATACACATGAACGCTTATTCCGGACTGCGTTCCGAAAAAATAGCCTACTTGATAGAAAGGGCAGACACTCTCGTCTTTCAACCCCATCGTCACTTTGAATTTATCAG
Source organism: Miscanthus floridulus (assembly GCF_019320115.1). Lineage (NCBI taxonomy): Eukaryota > Viridiplantae > Streptophyta > Magnoliopsida > Poales > Poaceae > Miscanthus > Miscanthus floridulus. The sequence continues at coordinate 50,114,485 of NC_089597.1, forward strand.
TGGGGCACTCTTTACTTACAGCCTCTACGAGTTGTAAGTGAATGTGGCCGGTGCGTGTAAACGGAAGGGTACTTGACTAACAGGGGGCAATTGCATCGCACCTGACTCCATCCGTAAGGGAGATCGGCAGCTACCCCTCCGATGCGAAAGTAATTATGCATCATTTGCATACTTGTAGCAGCTTCAAATATAGCAGCTTCAAATAGATCATATATCAATATTCTATCTCTAAAATGTAGAAAAAAGGAGTATGTGCCCCGAGATCCGCCCTAAAAGGTCCAAGCCATAACAAATGAGAAGCTATACGGCTTAATTCTAACATAATTACTCTAATATAGCTGGCTCTTAGGGATGGCAACAGGGCGAATTCGGATCGGGTGGAGTCTCTGTGCACCCGAACCCGAAACCCGAAATCAAAACCCAAAACCGCACCCATGGATACCCGAAATCCGAATGGATACCCGAAACCCGCTTTGTATGGCAACATAGTAAGAGCAAAAAGGACTTTCTATAAACATATGCATGATATATATACACATATTCACATGTATAAACAAGAGGCAACAAATAAAAAATATTTTCATGAGTCAACTTAGAATAAATTTAATAATCTAAGTAAATAAGTTATTATTAGCATATTATAAAATATGAGTTTTAATTCCAAATGATTTATTTCGGATATGCATTGGATATCCACGGGAGGAAAACCAAACCCGATAGGTTTCGGGGCCCGAACCCAAAAAATCGTCGTTGAGAAATCATCCCCGAACCCTGAACCCGCAAGACCCGAAACCCGCGGATATCCGACCCGAAACCGCCCTGTTGCCATCCTTACTGGCTCTTTGGAGTATTTGAATATTCTCCAAGAATTCAGATGCATTTGCCGTTATTGCTTCCGTAAACATAGTAGCTAAATAATCCCATCGTGTTACATAAGGCAAGTATTGTATAATACTTCTGTTTTCTGCAATTTTTTTCCATTCCTCTGTGTAAATACCCTAATATGGAGCATAGTGTCATCATTATCATATATTACCAAGGCACAAAGAACTATCTTGGAAGCAATGAATATTAAGGTTGTTTATCTTTGAATATGGTGTTGTAACACCCTAAAATTTGGCTCTTTTGGAAATAGAGCTAAAATGATTAAATTTGAAATTTTGTGTTCATTAAAACATAGGAAATAATTTTTTTTATGAAATTAAAATTTAATATAAGGTTTAGAAACGTGGATGTGCATACACGCTGGTGCATTTGATTTAATTAATTGAGTGGTTTTGGTTAAAATTCAAATTGGTTTAAATTGCTTTTGAAAATGACTTTGAAATAAAAGAAAAAAAAGAAATTAGAATATAAAAGAGTTTAAAAAGGCTGTGTAATTTATTTAAAACTTAACAAAAGTCCTTATCCTATTTTTTAATCGAAAGTATATATTTGAAATAATATTTGAATTAGATTTGATTCATATTTGAAATCGGTTTTGAAATAGAAAAGAAAATTTGAAGATTGAGAATCCTTTTTGGCCCGAGCAGCCGCCCAGCACCGGCCCGCCCTGGCCTACCCTCTCTTCCTCACTACCTTCCCCGTGTGGGTTTCCTGACCGCACGTCCGTTACTGTAGGTGATATGAAGTTTCTTTCTTGGACCGTAGTGGTTTGTCGTAGCTTCCATCAGTATCCGCGCCCTAGGGCAATGGCAGTGCCCACAATCTGTAAGACAAATGTCGGCGCCTACAACACTGTTTGGGCTCTGACATGCCTGGAAGGTCTCAAAGCGCCCTTCTTGTCATATCCTGATGGTAACTTTTCTGCGGCGTGCAGGTATGTCCTTGGTATTGTGGTTGACTTGAGTGCCCTGCCTTATCTATGTGTGAGTTAGGAAGGAGTCGCGTGCATAGACGTCGGTGAGGTGGAGCCAACCCTCGGGGTCGGGCGAGGCGGAGCTAGTCCTCAGGCGTCGGCGAGCGGAGCCAACCCTCGGGGGTCAAGCGAGGCGGAGCCAGCTCTCAGACGTCGGGCGAGACGGAGCCAACCCTCGGGGGTCGGCGAAGCGGAGCCAGCTCTCAGACGTCGGGCGGGTGGAGCCAACCCTCAAGGGGTCGGGCGAGGCAAAGCCAACCCTCGGGGTTGGGCGAAGCGGAGCTAGCTCTTAGACGTCGGGCGAGGCGGAGCCAACCCTCGGGTCGGGCGAGGCGGGGCCAGCCCTTAGACGTCGGCGAGACAGAGCAAACCCTCGGGGATCGGGCGAGGCGGAGCCAGTCCTCAGATGTCGGACGAGGTGGAGACAATCCTCTAACTCGTGCGAGGCGGAGCCAACCCTTGGGGGTTCGGGCGAGGCGAAGCCAGCCCTCAGACGTCGAACGGGGTGGAGACGGCCCTCAACGTCGGGCGAGGCGGAGCCAACTCTCGGGAGTCGGGCGAGGCGGAGCCAGCTCTCAGACGTCGGGCGAGGCGGAGCCAGCCCTCGGGAGTCAGCCTGAGGCGTTCCCAACCCTCGAGGGTCGGACGATCGGACGAAACGGATCCTACGGCCTTGGTGTTTGGACGAGCGGGGCCTACTGGAAATGTAGTCGCGTTCTTGATCGCTCTGATGAATTAGTGTTGATGGTATCAACTCCTCTTATTCGGGTACCCTAGTCTTGGTCCCCGACAGAGGTTGTCTTGCAATTTTTTCACGGTATGTGGACTTTCCTTCTTTACGGTGCTTATGATCCATGTACGTACTGTCTTAAAATCATTGTAATTTTTTAATTTATACCTTGTGATTTGGTTGTGTGCAGATTGGTACATTGATCACCTTGATATCCCAAAAGATTGTGGTACGCATCAAATTTTGATGATCTACCTCGCATTTGCAATGTCTCCAAAGAGCTTTGACTTTGTGATGAGAGTGGACATGCACAGGCTGCGGTTGCGTTCATACGGGTGGCGCCGGTTTGTACATTTCCTTTGTTCTTGTCTTTTGGTCATTCATAAATGCATTGCATTTAATAACTCTAACTCTCTCTATTTCAAATGTCATTTCGGGCTGTTACACCGTATTCAACTCCTCCAAGTACAACCGAGCATCCTATGGCTGATGAAGTGCATGTTCATAGCTCCACAACATCCCTGAATGATTGGCTGCACCCATCGGGTTTCCAGCAGTCAAAGTGCACAGAAGGGCATTTTCAGACTGGTACATACCGCTGCAGCAAGCTCATCTGTTTGTTGCAATAGATACCTTTCCATGTTGCGCTACATTCCCATCCATGTTTCATAACTATTTTTAGTGCTGCTGTACCCTTTTTCACCTTCCTTTTTTTCCTATCCAAACAGGTGCCTCCTCAATACCAGCCCATATCAGAGAGACGAATTCTCTAATCGAGCGTGACATTGACGAGCTTACCGAGGCTATGGCCGCAGATTTCAAGGTCAAATGCAAGGGCATATACAAGAATCGTTTGGCTGCAGCTTGTCTAATCGAGCGTGACATTGATGAGCTCACCGAGGCTATGGCCGCAGATTTCAAGGTCAAATGCAAGGGCATATACAAGAATCGTTTGGCTGCAGCTAAGATGATCAACCTAACCCATCAGGCTCATGCAACACTTGCAATGCAACCTCCAGGCCTCTACAAGTGGTGGTGTGCCCCCTTCTAAGGTTTCTGATGGGACTGCGGGTCAGGGTGAGAACAGTTTGGCTCAGACTGGAAGAGATGTTGCTGATATAGACATCACGAAAAGATTTCTTCTATGGTCATTGATACTGTCAAAGCAGGAGCACGTTTGGAGTCCTCTAATGCACATCCCAGCCCTTCGTCTCGCAGAAATAGTGAGTCTCCAACCTTTTGCAGCGATATTCCATCTTTCAATCTATTTAAAGATTGAGATGCATATTTCAATTTCATGTATGGTGATGACATGGTGGGAACCAAAACAGGTAAGGAAATGCGAACGAGTCAGCCCACTACTATGGCACCAATTCCTGGCTACTATTCTTCCTTATTCAAATTTGCTTATTGCTATTCTATTTCTGTCATTATGTTCTTATACACATGTTCACTTTGTTTCTCTTTCTTTTCTAATTTTTTTTGGTAGGTGCTGCCACCAAGATGGATGTTGGTGGCAACAAAATGAACTCGAGTGCATTTGAAAAGAAGAATAGGATGAAGAGGGCTGCACTTGAACTCAACCCTGGCAAGAAGCCCAAAAGGATAAAGCTAGAAGAAGATGCAAGATTGGCTTACGAAACATATGTAGCTAAGAAAATGCTGATTCAAAGGCCATCAACACGGGTTCGATGTGAACTGTGAGTTCTCCACTTTCATGCAAAGTTCACTTGTCTTTTCTATATTTGTAGTATAATTGTTCTTGTTATGTTGCAATGCCAGTTTTCATATGTTTCCTCTGTCATATATTCTTGTTGCAGAATTCATGAACGTACTGGCAGGAGCTCTGCCTTTCAATTAAGATGGGATAAGAAAGTTTATGTACAAGCAAAGGCAACTAGGTTAAAGTCCCCCCCCCCCCCCCCCTTAAGCATGCGAGCTAAATGTAATCGAATGCTCTCTTCCTTTGCTCAATGCCTTCCTTTATCCTTGCGGCTACCTGCGGCACCGTTTCACTCCTATTGTCGAAAATTCTCCTGTTCTCTCTTTCCATATATTCCAAAAGGTGTAGATAACTACCTCCGTTAAGCCCCTCAGCTCTTGGCGTTTTTGCCGCGCGTCTGCCCACATGACTTGATATGGGTGGGGTGGCGTTGGCATTTTGCTGTTGTTGGATTTGAGTGAAGTTTTGCCAGTGAGGATTTGATTCCAACCGCCTTTGCCAAAGGGCAATAAGGCATAGGTGGAGGCTTTGTCTTAAAGGTCCATTGCACATCACGCATGTTGTGGTGAGGCCACCCTCTCTTTTGTAGGTTTGTGCCGTTAGATTTTGTCTTGTACTAGAGATCCACGCAAGATCTTGCATCTGTTCTCCACATGCGCTTTCCAAATCAAGTCCGTACCAAAGTGGAGAGAGACGAACCTCTCTGAATTGTATTCTGTAGGGCCGATGGGTGGAGTATGGAGTAATTCCCATCGTTGGTCCAACGCCAGGGATGGTGTCCGGACGCCCGGTTGCAGGTGCACATCCGGTATGCGTATCCAGAGGGAACAAACTCCTCTATGTGGATGGGCGAGGTGATTTTCCTTCCAAGTTTATGCATCCAATTGTTGTTTCGGAGCTCTTGTTGCACCGTTCGGTTTGTCCTTGAGAGCAGGCGGAATAAGTTGGGGGCTAGGTACTTAGGAGCTGATCATCGAGCCAAGCTGTCATCATAATGTTGTATCAAATGAGTCATACTCAGTTAGTGTTATTTAAATCTACTCTACACTACTCCTTTCCAAATGATTCTTTTATGACAACATCTTCTTAAATGCATGTTTCAGACTTATTGATATTATGTTCAGTTAGTTCTTTCCAATGTTTCACTATTATCTCCAATTTATGCATTTCAGAAACGTTTGCTTACCACGTTTCACAAGCCCTGCCAATATGTTGTTTTAGATTACTTATATGTTTCATTCTTTATTAGAATATAAACTATTAAGTTCTCAAATTGTTGTTTAGGCCACCTTTATTCGAATTGCTGGATTCCATGTAACCTATGAGGACTTCTACGAATCCCTCAACCAAGGGGACACATTGCTAACACAGTATGACAATAGCCAAGGGGACACATTGCTAACACAGTCATGACAATGTGGACCTACCAATTTAATCATAACTGTCAAGCTGCTTGGGAACTTGACAACGACATTGTCAAGAAATTTGCATTCAATGTCGTGTTCACAGTAAGCTTAAAACATCAATTTCTAGCATTTGTGTAACTTCCATTGTACAACATTTGTTGTTTTCTAGCCATGGTTTGTAAAACATCACTCTTTTTCCCCAGGACAAGCTAATCATAGATCCAAATCGTTTCGAACAAGAAAGTTTCATATCAGGATTGATGAGCTTGACAAAAGATGGACATTGTGAGAGATGCACTTGGTATAGTCCCTGGTTTGTCATTTATGTTGCAGTTTGCTTTCTGATATGTTTCAAATGCCCATGATATATGTTTCAAGTTAGTTCCATGTCTTGTTTCATTGTTTTATTATCAACTCTATTGGATACTACTCTGTTAGTCCACATTATTGATATGTTTCTTTTGCATGTAGTTGTTCTTTCCTATTGTTCACGATGACCACTGGGTGCTTGTATGCATTAATATGTTCCTTCACAAAATAGTTTTCTTCAATTCCATCAATGCTTCGAGGGACATTCCTTGTTTCCAGTGTGCCAAAAACTTGGTAATTAGTGTGCTCCTTACACGTTTCATTCTTGGCATCATTTACACCAAGTTGAAGCACTAATAATGAACTGAAATATGAACCATTTGTTTCATTTCCAGGTTGAAAACTTTGCAATTGCTGCTCTTGCAAGTGGTGTTCTCAACGTGATGTATCAAAGTTTGCGTGGATCTACCCTACGGACTACCCGCAGCAAAAGACACTGTACATATTCGATGCACGCCTCTTTGGCAATGTGTGAATCTATTTTTTTCCTAAATCATTGACCCCATTGTTTTTTTACCTCATTATAATTTATTTCTTTTGTGGTTCCTTTCAAGGTATGACTGTGGTCTTTATGTTATGCTCTATATGGAGTTCTGGGATGGGATGAAGATGGACATCAAATTTGATTCGGTTCGTGTTTTCCAATGTCCATTTCCCTTTTTCATTTCACTCATTCACATTTGGCATCATTTTAGTTTTGGCCTTTTTTTTTCAGGCCCAGATTGTCGACTACAGGAAGATTGTGGCTGGCTTCCTCCTCCTATCACCAATGAACGAGATCTCAACTGATGACTTCAACAAGGACAATTGCTGAATTAGCCAAAGACATCTCATTACTTGTGTAGTTAATCTAGTGAAACTAGAGATCATTGTAGTTGGGTTTGTCATCTCTGTAACCTTCTAAATGTATTACTTGCAACAGGCCACTAAGACTAGTTGAACATGGTCCATCAGAGGCGTGTCTTCATCACTTCCCTCTGTATTTGTGCGAGTGACAAGCTGTTTATTGGGTGTTTGGTTTGGTTTGTTTGTGCGTGGGACTTCAATGGTAGCAGTATGTTCTTCTGACAGTTGAATCGGTCCTGGATTTGGAGCACTACCTACTACAGTGGTAATCGTACTGTAGCCTGTCGCATCATTTCTTCAGACAAGTCTGTGATGCTGTTTTGCATTGGTTTGCGGCGGTCAGAAACTGTCTCTGCTATATATTTACTGGATTTAGCCCACAGGATCACCGGCTCAGATAAATCGATCACTCATCAGTCTTATCGACCATGGCCAAGCACGATCGAGGCTGTCCAACCACACACATTATAGCTCGAGGTAGAAGAAGAGGGAGAACAGAGCCTACACACAGTATAGGCACTAGCGTTGGCCGGAGCCCTGTATATGAGATAGCAAATCTGAACTCTTTTTACTGAGTTGCCATGGCAGTCTATTTATACAACTCTATCCATTTAGTCCTAGGACATCGCACATGCTACAACAGTAACTAGATAACACAGTAGGACTGACTTCTACGCTTGTCCCTGTATGTGGCTATAGAGCGGTAGGTGAGCCGTTCGGCGCCTGCCTCTGCAGCGGCTACAATACCATAGCAGGGGGCTTTTTTGGCGCCGCCTTCCCTTGCTATGTGTTCACACAAGAAAGCAGTAGATTATCTAATAATTCTTCCCCTAATCCTACTGCTATCCCATATATTTCCTCCATACCGTCATCTCCTTCAGCTCCGTGAGTCGAAGACGTCTGAGCAACTTGGTGGGGGACGTCCGCGAGTTGCCGACCAGTTTCGATCGAACTCGATGAGCGATCTTCCCTCCATCGACACAGTCCCTAAGGAAGATGAAACTTTACGTCGATGTGGTTGCGTCTGCCGGTCCGCGCAGAATCGGATTCTTCGCGAGGGGCGATGGCGGGCTGGTTGTCCACCATAAGTGCTGGTGGGTGAGCTTCCACGGCCGGTCAGCTCGCCCAGTAGCCGGCGCAGCCACACAACTTGACACGCCACTGTGGCCGCCGCTACGTACTCTGGCCTCAGCGATGTAGATAGCGTCACCACCTTCTGTTTTAGCGACAGCCATGAAATTGGGGCCGACCCGAGAAGACGAGCACGCCAGAGGTGCTCCGTCGTCCGTCAATATCCCCCGCCATGTCTACATCGCTGAACACAGGTGAGCTACAGCCTACTCCGCTGGTCTTGGGAAAGTGATCCCTTGATCCACCGTCCCTTGACGTAGCGTAGTAGCTGCTTCACCGCAGCCTAGTGAGTCCTCTCTGGGATCCTCCATGAAGCGACTGACATAGCCCACGGCGAACGCATGTCCGACCTCGTGTGGACTAGATAGCGCAGACCGTCGACGATGCTCCGGTAGAGTGTTGCAAATCCACTTTCGCACCGCGGTGCTAGCCTTCGTCAGCTTCAGTCGCTCCTCATCAGAGTCATGCATGGCTTGCACTCAGCCATGCCGCTCCGCTCCAACAGCTTGGAGGCATAACTTGCTCTAACCGAGCGTGAGTTCCTCCTTCCCCGTCTCACCTCGATGCCGAGGTAGTAGGAGAGTGCGGCCGATATTGCTCATTCAAAAACGAGTAGTCGCCATCTCTCGTGCTTGAAGCTGTTGATGTCCTCCGTGCGCGCGTCGATGACGATCAAGTCATCCACATACACGTCGATGATGAGCTCCTCCTTCCCTGTCACCGTGTGTAGAGGTTGCGTGCTCGGTTGCGCACCGCTGAAACCCAAGCTCGCCTAGCGTGGCGTTCCATGCTCGTGGGGCTGACCGTAGCCCGTAGAGCGACTTGCACAATCGGAGCACCCTATGCTCCTCTCCCTTGACGGCGAAACCTGGAGGTTGCCTGACGAAGACTGTCTCCGCCAGCTCGCCGTTGAGGAAGACCGATTTAAACGTCCAAGTGATGGACGCGCTAGTCCTTTGTTGCTGCCAAGGCTAGTAGCAAATAGACCGACTCCATGTGCGCTACTGGTGCAAAGACTTCCTCGAAGTCGATGCCCCTCAGTGCTGAACAAAGCCTCGGGCGACTGAGGTCGCGCCTTGTGCTTTATAATCGAGGCCGAGCTCCGTCCCACTTAACTCTTGTTACACCCAGTTCATGATGATCGGACGGCATCCTGGAGTGGATCGACGAGCTATCAGGCTCTCGTTTTCCTGATTGCCTTCAATCTCCTCCAGCATCCACCCGTCACCAGTCTGCCGTCGCGCGTTGGCCAGCATGACATTGGTGGTTCTCTACTGACGATGTAAGCAACCTTGGATCATTGCAGCAGTCCGAGCCATGCCATTGCCTGAGGGTCCTATGCCCTCCCGATGATTCGTCCAGCCTGTTGGCACGCCTAACCTCTCACCTTTGTGGAAGCGCACTCCCACAAACTTAGTGAGGTCAAACTTGGACGGTGAGGCGTATACCTTCATCAGTGTTGATGGAGTTTCCCTGTTCCACCGGAGTGCTCGGCACAGCACCTTGAGTGCTACGGCACCCGGTTGCGCGGTGGCTTGGCACTACTTCTAGGATAACTCGTTACTACTCCTGTAGTGCTTGGGCCACCACTGTAGGAGATGCTTATCAGCCTCAGTCTTGGAGTGGTCGGTACCACTGGCAAGATCTCATGGCTCTGCACGGGAGTGCTCGGCACCCGTCCCTGGAGTGGTCGCCACCACTGTAGAACCTCCCGGCGCCACTCCTGGCGTGCTCGGCATCCCTCTAGGAGTGCTCGGCATTCCTCTTGAAGTGCTTGGCATTGCCCCAAGAGTGCTCGGCTCTACCGCTGAAGTGCTCGGTCAACCCCTTCTAGAGTGCTCTGGCACCTCTTCCCCAGCGTCCTCCACCACCATGGATGACCAGGTGCTCGATGACAAAGGTGTTGGTGAAGCTGCTGCTTCCCCCATGCTCGGATTGGTCCAGTCCCAAGCCGCCTTCTCGTCGAACACGACGTCGTGCGAGACAAGCACCTTGTCTCCGCGTGGGTCGTAGAGCCGGTAACACCTTGGTACCCCTTACGTAGCCAGGAACACCATCGGCGTGCTCCTGTCCTCCAGCTGGTGAGGTTTGGCTTTGTCTTCCTTGACGTGGCCGATGCAGCCGAATGTCCGGAGGAATGACACGCTCGGCTTGCACCCATACCAAGCTTCGAACGGCGTCTTGCACGTCAAGGCCTTGGTTGGAGCACGGTTGAGGATGAACACTACCGTGGTCACCGCCTCACCCTAGAACCTTACCGGCATGCCTTTGGCCTTCATCATGGATCGAGCCATGCCGACCACCGTCTTGTTCCGCATCTCCACCACGCCATTCTGTTATGGCGAGTACGGCGCGGTGTGGTGTCGCATCACACCATGATCCGTGCAGTACGCAGCAAACTCCCACCGAAGTGAATTCGCCGCCCGCGTTCAGTCCCTCAGCACATGAAGCTTCTTGCCGCTCCTCGCCCACCGTGCGTATCTTGAACTTCTTGATCACACCGCCGCCTCTTCATCCTTGCTCGTCAGGAGTTGTAGCCACATGTAGCGACTGTAATCATCCACGAGCAAGAGGAAGTACTGCTGACCACTGTTTGTAGCTGGCGTGATCGGCCTACAGAGGTCATCGTGGATGAGCTCGAGGGCGTCCTTCGCGTGATACTTGGCTGTCTTTGGGAATGGTAGCCTCCTCTGCTTCCAGCCAGGCAGTTGTCACACAGCGTGCCTCTGTGCTTGATGTGGGGTAGCCCTCGGGACCATCTTCTCCAGCCGACCAAGTGCGTCGAAGCTGAGATGTTCGAACCGGGCATTGCCACATCCACCCGGTTCTTGGTGTGCCTTGCCGCCAGGCAACACTGGCTGCTCTACCTCAAGTCGAGCAGGTACAAACCGGTTCAAAGACCTCTTCACCTTGGCAAGAAGTTGCTGCTCCCGGGTCCCTAATCTAAGGACTCTATCCTTGATCAGTACCCTCCGCTACCCCCAGCTCATCCAGCGGACCAATGCTGATGATGCTTGAACGTAGCTGCGGGATGTAATATACATCCGTTTAGCGCAGGGTGCTCCCCCGTTCTGGCATCTGAAGATGATGGTGCCGCGCCCTTGGATAGTCACCCCTTGAGTCGTCACCAAACTTCACCGTATCGGTAATATCGTCGTCGAGCTCGGAGAAAGAATGCCTTGGAGCCCGTCATGTGGTTGCTAGCACTAGAGTCCAGATACCACCGTTGCTCTTGGTCGGTGCCCACACGTCCAAGGAGGACTTGGGTGCGTGGTTCGTCGAGGTTGACAGCCTTCAGGGCCTTTCCAGGTCCTTCCACCATCGTCGCCTCTTCCTTCTCCTCGGACTCAATGTCGTGCAGTGCACAAAACATCACCATCAGGATAGTGGCCTCATCATCATCATCAGCTTGCGCCAGATGAGCCTCAACCTTCTTCTCCTGCTTACAATTTGGGCACTCTCGTGCCCAATGGCCCATCTTCCCACAGCGCTGGTAGGCGTTGGGGTCGACCTACTTCTTCTTCTTCGAAGAAGCCTTGCCGTGGTGCTTGCCATCGCCACCACGGCTGGAGGAGGCTGCCTTCCCAGAGTTCCTCCGAGCAGCCCACTCCTCTTCCGTCAGCAGAGCAGTTTGCCATTGTCCTTCGTTGCTGTCGCCTGCTCCAAGCGCTCGTCCACCGCCCGTAGATGGCCTGTCATATCCTCAATGGTGAGGGTGGACAAGTCTAGCATCATCTCTATAGAGAGAGCGATTTGGATGTACTTTGCCAGCATGGAGTGGAGGTACTTGGTGACCGCCTCCTCTTCGTCGATCGTGACGCCATGGCTCTTCAGTTTGCTGATGAGCGTCTATAGGCGGAGGGAGAAGTCCTCCACCGTTTCACACCATCCTTGAACTTGAGGTTGACGTACTCCTACTTCAGAAGCTGGGGCCGTCGCCTTCTTTGCACAGTCGGAACCGACGCGCATCGCCGCAATAGCCTCACACGCCTCCCTTAGCAGAGCTCTTCGCCCCCAACGGCTCTCTATACTCCCCCGGTACAGCAGCGAGGATAGCCTCCAACGCTGACATGTCATCTTCCTCATTGTCGGTCCCCTTGTCAACAACATTCCAGAGCCGTCGGGCTCTGAGCTTGACCTTCATGGTCACCGACCACTCTCCATAGTTGGCGCGAGTCAGCGTCGGCCAACTGGTGCCGCTGACCTCCCGCACCATGCGAACAACGACCTCCGGTCATGGCTGGGTAGCCACAATAGTGTCACTATTGTCGCCCATCTCCGAACCGTTCGTCATTGCCAGCGGTTAGTCCGGCAACGGTGTTCGTACGGTTCCGATACCACTTGTTAGCCCACAGGATCACCGGCTCAGGTGAGTCGACCACTCACCAGTCTTGCCGACCACGGCCGAGCACGACCGAGGCTGTCCGACCACACACACACTATGGCTCGAGGTAGAAGAAAGGGAGAACAGAGCATACCACACACAGTACATGCACCAGCGTTGGCTTGAGCCCTGTATAGGGGATGACAAATCTGAACTCTCTTTACTGAGTTGTCGTGGCAGTCTATTTATACAACTCTATCCGTCTAGTCCTAATATTGCGCACATGCCACAACAGTAACTAGATAACACAGCAGGACTGACTTCTGTGCCTGTCCCTGCATGTGGCTACAGAGCGGCAGGTGAGCCGTTCGGCGCCTGCCTCTGCAGCGGCTACAGTACCACAGCAGGGGGCCTTTTCGGTGCCGCCTTCCTTTACTGTGTGTTCACACAAGGAAACAGTAGATTATCTAACACTGGATACTAGTAATCGCTCTCTATCCTTATTGTGTTGCTGAGCACTTACAGGCTACAGCTATAAGCTTCTTAATCATGACTTAGAATTGATTTCTTATTTGGCATATATGTGTTGGAAGTGCAATCCTTAGAAGTTCATACCAATCCTAACTAGGAATGCATGAAAATATGCTTTGATTTTTAATATGTGATGGTGATGAAACTCTTTATAGCACAAATTAATTAGTACAACTAATTCTGGCAGGCATGAATATATTTGTGAGGAGTGCTGATGATCTCAATTGTTACTATGTGAAATTGATTGGACGATGTTGATCTGGGGGTTGGGCCAAATTTGGTGAGTTACAAAATGCCAAGGTTCTGTATATTTTGTATTGTGCATAGTTTTTAGGCATTCTTCTGGATAGTCCATTACTACATTAGTAATCTTGTCAGAATTACATAGAGGTTTTAAGGTCCAGTTGGTATCATCAGATGTCAAAATATGTGTTACCCTTGGCATTATATGAATTATAAGGTTGGTAATATGGGTTGGCAAACAATTGAAATTTCATGGGTGAAAGGTGGCAATCCTATTTAGAGGACATCAATTTCTGACCCCCTCCCCCTAGTACTAATTTGATTGCTCTATGCTATGGTACAGTTACATATTGTAATGGAATAGAATATGTGAGAGAGTTCACTAGCAATATGGCATGCACATTACTTTCCTCATGTGTATTTGTTGCTTTCAAATGCTGTTGACCCGCCAGTTCCCTTTACCATGGTTGCAGCCTTGTTATAGGAGTTAAAACTCCTACATATGAAGCAATGTGATGAACAATGTCTGTCGTCTAGCATTTTAAACCAAATGCAGTTGAAGAATTCAGTGTCTCATAACTACATGACTGGGATTTTTTTTCTTGAATGCACAGGAGAAACTGCTCATCACTGCATTAAGAAGGATAGAAAATATTTACACGACAACACACTGCACTTGCTCAAATTATGAACTGGGATCTGTATTTGTAATGGTCAATAATTCATTTTATTGTATCATATAATATGGTATTATGATACGAACTGATGATACAGTGAACTGTAGAAAACAGATTTGTACCCTCTTATGCTTTTGCCCTTCATCGAATTTCTCTAGGATGATCACATACTTTCTTACATTCTAGTACATGGAAACCTATCCTTAAAAGCTTGACTATTAGCCGCATTGATTTTAGTGTGTGTGTTTTTCCTTCAACATGCTTGTGTGCCATAGTTGTTCCATTTTCTATAGTAGCTACTCGTGAATCTTTTTGAAGCTTTAGTAACTGTAGTTTGCATGTTGCAGATGTCTATTCTCTCAGACCCCTCAAAAAAGATACTTCACCTGAGGGTTCAGGTACTACCCAGAGAACTGGAGCCTGGAGTAACACATTGAACACTCTTCTGCAGCAAGCCTCAGTCTATGGTGTGGCTGCTGGGTATGTTTATCAGCGTCGCTGCTCTCAATCATCAACAAATGGGCAGTCATGAAATTTCCATATCCTGGAGCCCTGACAGCTCTGCAGTACTTTCACTAGTGTTGGGCCTTGTAGATTACCCCAAAATTCCAAGTTTTTTTCACTCTCTCTCCATCACATTCAATTTTTAGCCACTTGCATGGAGCATTAAATGTAGGTAAAAAAAAAACTAATTGCACAGTTTAGTTGGAAATCACGAGATGAATCTTTTGAACTTAGTTGGTCCACGATTGGACAATATTTACCAAATAAGACGAAAGTGCTACTATTCATCGGGTTGAAATTTTTCTCAATCTAAACAAGGCCTTGCTGGAGTTTCTCCTATGTGGACAGCTCAAGCTCATTGAGCACGACGGCCTTAATTTGAGGACAATGTGGAAGTTCTTACCTGCTGCGGTGATGTTCTATATCTCCGTCTTCACAAATAGTGAACTCCTGCTTCATGCCAATGTGGATACTTTTCATTGTGTTCCGTTCTGCTGTGCCTATAATTTGTCGCGATCGGAGAGACATTGTATCTGTTAGATATTATGGGCTTGGCCCATTTATTTAATATCTCTATTAAACTCTATGGTCCGTACATGTACATTAATGGTTTTATACCATATGGGAATTTAATCGAGAGGCGACTCTACTTAAATACTTGATCATTGATCGATCTATTTGAGAAGTAAAAGTGAATCACCTGGATGCCACACGCGCGCGCGCGCGCCGCCGCCGCCCGGCCCGGCCCGGCCCGTGGGCGTGGGCAGGGACGGGCGAGGCCTTTATTTTTGAAACTCCGTTTCCATTTCCTGTGACGAATTGAATGGAGGTTAACTCCCGTGACTTCTGGCTCTCTCGCTCTCGGAGGTGTGACCCCTCGGTGCCGTCGACTTCTCGTCTTCTGGCCTCTGCCTATAAAACAAATCCTCCCCCTCTCGGTTAAGCTCTCTTGGCGAAATACACCACTTAGATGGAAGAGTAGGCCTCCGGAACGCGTCTCCGTCGTGGGCTTCACCTGCTCGGGTGAAGACGGGCGATTACGTTTTTGGGGAGTGTCGGTGGTGGCACGACTACTCGCTGGTGAACCTGTAGCGGTGCCTCTTCACGGCGTCCTTTTCTGCACTGCATCGAGCGGGACGACTACAACAGCAAAGCACCACCATGGCTTTCCCTGGTGCGAGCGGCTCCGCCGCAGGGTATAATCTCCTTCACCCTCTTCTGAGTTTCATTATCAATATCATGATGTTCCTAGGCAATACTGCTTTCATATTCAGCATGCTCTGTTTGGTTGATTTGGATGATTATGCTAGTACTGGTTTTCTGGTTCCTTTTAATTTTGTGATCATCGTGATCTTGATATTTGAGAACACATCTTTTATATTTATGATCATATCTGTGATGCTTCAGCTATGTAAAACAATGTTTCACATATGTTTCGGCTCTATAATTTGTCTTATCATCATGTTAACATTTGTCATGAATTGTTTCTGTCTTTTTATTCATGACTTCACTCTCCTTTTTATTGCGTTATTTTTATGGATTAAAATAAATATGAAAATGCCTTATTTTTCAACATTCCAAAAACGTAATTTCAGGCCATTTTCATCTGTTGGCTTTGCGGGCATGCTAAAGCCTACGCCGTTTGAGGGCACTCACTACAAGAGGTGGCGTGAGAAAGCCCTTCTGTGGTTGTCGGCCATGCGCTGTGGTCATGTGCTCAATGAGCAGCCTGCTACTGTGAGATCCGATGAGGATGAACAGGCTTGGGGACATGCTGAGACCATGTGCAAGGCTGCACTGTTGAGCATCATCAATGATTCTCTGGTTGATGCCTACATACCACTCCCGACTGGCAGAGCTGTGTGGGAAGCCCTTGAGGCTCGGTACGGTCTTTCTGACGCCGGTTCTGAGCTGTACATCATGGAGCAGTTCCATGACTACAAGATGGTTGATAACCGTCCTGTAGTCGAACAGGCTCATGAGATACAGGGACTGGTGAAGGAATTGGAGCTGTACGGCTGTCCTCTCCCTGACAGGTTCGTGGCAGGGTGCATTATTGCTAAGCTGCCACCTTCCTGGACTGATTTTGCTACTACCTTGAAACACAAGAGGCAGCAGTTTAGCATTGCTGAACTTGTTGGCACTCTTGATGTTGAGGACAAGGCAAGAGCAAAGGATGTTAAGGGAAAGAGCAAGGGCGGGAATGGTGAGGCGACTACTAGTGCACATGTGGTGCAAAAGTTTCGTCCTAAGCCACAAAAGAAGAAGCCCCAACAAGGAGCTTAAGCAGAAATCCACTACCTTCTTCAAGAAAGGTAATAATAAGAAGATGGGATTAGACAAGGCAAAGATGAACTGCTTCACTTGTAGGGAACACTGGGCACTTTTCTAGAGAGTGTCCTGAGGCTAAGTGGAAGCCCCCATCAAAGGCGAAGACAGTCAACACCATTGAGACTGATGCAGACGCTTCTGGGTATGGTAATTTATCTACATTTACAGTTTGTTCCTCACCTGATTGGTGGGTTGATACAGGTGCAAATATACATGTGTGTGCTGATAAGTCCTTGTTTTCTTTTTACCAGGTCGGGAGGAGTGGAGCCTTGCTGATGGGGAATGGCGCGCGTGCTGGTGTTCATGGTGTTGGTACGGTGGATCTGAAGCTTACTTCGGGGAAGACCGTGCAACTCAAGAACGTGCATCATGTCCCCTCAATAAGGAAAAATCTTATTAGTGGCTCTCTGCTATGTCGAAGACGGTTTTAAACTTGTGTTTGAGTCGAATAAATGTGTTATGTCAAAGTATGGAACCTTTGTTGGAAAAGGCTATGAGAGCGGAGGCTTGTTCCGCTTGTCTTTGGTTGATACTTTACCTCTTGCAGTGAATAATGTCGTTAATAACGTTAATGTTGAGATGAATGTTTGGCATTCTCGATTATGTCATGTTAATCTTGGTTGCATGTCCCGCTTAGCTGGTTTGAATTTAATTCCTAAATTTGACGTTGCCAAAAGCTCCAAATGTCATACATGCGTTGAGGCAAAACAACCTCGCAAGCCTCACAAGGCAGCTGTGGTGAGAGAGTTGGCACCACTTGAACTCATCCATTCCGATATTTGTGAAATGAACGGAATTTTGACAAAAGGTGGTAAGAGATACTTCATAACGTTCATAGATGATTGCACTCGATATTGCTATGTGTACCTAATTAAAACAAAAGATGAGGCATTATATTATTTTAAAACCTTTAAAGCTGAGGCTGAGAATCAACTTGAAAAGCATATCAAACGGTTGCGGTCCGATCGCGGGGGAGAATATTTCTCTAATGAATTTTCTGAGTTTTGCGCGGTGCACGGTATAATTCATGAGAGGACACCTCCATACTCACCACAATCCAATGGGATTGCTGAAAGAAAGAACCGCACTCTAACTGACTTGGTGAATGCCATGTTGGAGACAGCTGGTTTATCTAAGGAATGGTGGGGTGAGGCAATTTTAACTGCGAATCATGTCCTAAATAGAGTGCCCACAAAGAACAAAGAAATCACTCCATTTGAGGATTGGGAGAAAAAGAGATTAAATATTTCTTATCTTCGCGTTTGGGGTTGTTTGGCCAAAGTGAACGTGCCAATGAACAAAAAGCGAAAGCTTGGACCAAAAACTGTAGATTGTGTTTTCTTAGGCTATGCCATTCATAGTGTGGGCTATCGTTTTTTAATAATAAATTCTAGTGCTCCTGATATGGCTGTTGGAACGGTCATGGAGTCTAGAGATGCCACGTTCTTTGAGAATGAATTTCCAATGAAAATAGGTGCATCTAGCATGTCTAGTCATGATCCTATTCCTGAACTTCATGAATCAAATATACACGCTGATGATAACACCCATGAGCTTGAGCAAAATCCTGAGGAGGATGATAATACTGTCACTCGAAGGAGTAAGAGGCAAAGAGTTGCAAAATCCTTTGGAGAAGACTTTATTATATATCTCGTGGATGACACTCCCACAACCATTTCTGAGGCATACTCTTCTCCTGATTCTGACATGTGGAAGGAGGCAGTGCAAAGTGAGATGGACTCCATTATGTCCAATGGGACGTGGGAAGTGGTTGACCGTCCATTTGGTTGCAAACCTGTGGGCTGTAAATGGGTGTTTAAAAAGAAGCTGAGGCCTGATGGTACAATTGAGAAGTACAAAGCTAGGCTTGTTGCTAAGGGTTATACACAGAAGGAAGGTGAAGATTACTTTGATACTTACTCACCTGTTGCTCGATTGACGACCATTCGTGTGTTGCTATCCCTGGCTGCCTCACATGGTCTTTTCATTCATCAGATGGATGTTAAGACAGCCTTCCTAAATGGAGAGCTTGAGGAAGAGATCTACATGGATCAGCCTGATGGGTTTATTGCAAATGGTCAAGAGGGTAAAGTTTGTAAGTTATTGAAGTCCCTGTACGGCCTAAAGCAAGCCCCCATGCAGTGGCATGAGAAGTTTGATAAAACTTTAACATCAGCCGGCTTTGTTGTGAATGAAGCTGATAAATGTGTATATTATCGGTTTGGTGGTGGTGATGGTGTGATACTATGCCTATATGTGGATGATATATTAATATTTGGCAACAATCTAAATGTGATTAAAGAAGTAAAAGATTTTTTGTCGAGTAACTTTGAGATGAAAGACTTGGGAGAGGCTGATGTTATTCTCAACATTAAGCTTTCAAGGGAGGAAGGAAATGGTGGGGTAACTCTTATGCAGTCTCACTATGTGGAAAAGGTCTTGAACCGATTTGGGTACAGTGAGTGTACGCCTGCTCCTACTCCGTACGATCCAAGTATTCATTTGAGGAAGAATCACAGAATTGCAAGAGACCAATTGAGATATTCACAGATAATTGGTTCTCTTATGTACCTAGCTAGCGCAACCAGGCCTGATATCTCGTTCGCTGTAAGCAAACTGAGCCGGTTTGTGTCAAATCCGGGAGATACTCACTGGAATGCTCTTGAGAGAGTGCTGCGCTATTTGAAAGGGACAATGAGTTACAGCATTCACTTTTCCGGGTATCCGAGGGTACTAGAGGGTTATTGTGATGCTAATTGGATTTCTGATGCGGATCAGCTGTATGCCACGAGTGGATACGTGTTTCTACTTGGAGGTGGTGCTGTTTCTTGGAAGTCTTGCAAGCAGACTATCTTAACGAAGTCTACAATGGAAGCAGAACTGACCGCATTGGATACCGCTAGTGCTGAGGCAGAGTGGCTCCGTGATCTCCTGATGGATTTGCCGATTGTTGAGAAACCAATCCCAGCAATTTCCATGAACTGTGATAATCAAACTGTGATCACTAAGGTAAACAGTTCTAAGGATAACATGAAGTCCACAAAGCATGTGAAGAGACGTTTGAAGACTGTCAGAAAACTGAGAAACTCCGGAGTAATTGCATTGGACTATGTCCATACATCAAATAATCTGACAGATCAATTCACTAAGGGTCTGTCACGCAATGTGATAGAAGGTGCGTCGAGGGAACTGGGTTTGAGACCCACATAGAGCCATCAACAGTGGTAACCTATCCTATGTGATCGGAGATCCCGTGAATTAGGATGGCGAAACAAGCTGTTGATTGACTGAGGGAGAGACCCCTTAGATTATAGCTCAGTTCGTTGGAGATGCACCGTCTCTCTAATACTGTTAGGCAGGATGATTAAGTTCTTAATGTGATCCGAGCGGCTTGGTATAGCGGGGATGTTGTCCTACAGAACATCCTATAAGGAACACACCTATATGAGCTCGATTGCTAGTCACAATCTATGAGATGTGGGTAATCTCTAGATGCTCATGAAAAGGCCTCGAAGTGTGACTTATATGCTTCAAAACAGAGGGAAGGCACTTGGCAGCCTAGTATCAGTTAAGAGGCTATGTGAAACTCATCTCGCACAAAACTAGTCAATTCAAGGTTCTGTCCATTGTTCAGTTGTGGATGAGTGTAGCTAGCTTTCTAGATGGATGTTCAACTTAACAGTCTCCATCGAAACACTGGTATATAAAAGGAATGTGGTTCTGAGAACTTCAAACTGCGTACCCTAGAGTTTGGTGGGGATTGTTAGATATTATGGGCTTGGCCCATTTATTTAATATCTCTATTAAACTCTATGGTCCGTACATGTACATTAATGGTTTTATACCATATAGGGAATTTAATCGAGAGGCGACTCTACTTAAATACTTGATCATTGATCGATCTATTTGAGAAGTAAAAGTGAATCACCTGGATGCCACACGCGCGCGCGCGCGCCGCCGCCGCCGCCGCCCGGCCCGGCCCGAGCCCGTGCCCGTGCGCGTGGGCGTGGCGTGGCGTGGCGAGGCGAGGCGAGGCGAGGCAGGCGGGCGGCGGCGAGCGAGCGGACGGGCGGGCGAGGCCTTTATTTTTGAAACTCCGTTTCCGTTTCCTGTGACGAATTGATTGGAGGTTAACTCCCGTGACTTCTGGCTCTCCGTCTCCTGTCTCTCCCACCGCAGAAGGGAGGTGTGACCCCTCGGTGCCGTCGACTTCTCGTCTTCTGGCCTCTGCCTATAAAACAATCCTCTCCCTCTCGGTTAAGCTCTCTTGGCGAAATACACCACTTTCCAGCAGCGCAAGTTCTTCCCGTTCCACCTCCGGCGAGCACCAGAGATGGAAGAGTAGGCCTCCGGAACGCGTCTCCGTCGTGGGCTTCACCTGCTCGGGTGAAGACGGGCGATTACGTTTTTGGGGAGTGTCGGTGGTGGCACGACTACTCGCTGGTGAACCTGTAGCGGTGCCTCTTCACGGCGTCCTTTTCTGCACTGCATCGAGCGGGACGACTACAACAGCAAAGCACCACCATGGACTTTTCCTGGTGCGAGCGGCTCCGCCGCAGGGTATAATCTCCTTCACCCTCTTCTGAGTTTCATTATCAATATCATGATGTTCCTAGGCAATACTGCTTTCATATTCAGCATGCTCTGTTTGGTTGATTTGGATGATTATGCTAGTACTGGTTTTCTGGTTCCTTTTATTTTTGTGATCATCGTGATCTTGATATTTGAGAACACATCTTTTATATTTATGATCATATCTGTGATGCTTCAGCTATGTAAAACAATGTTTCACATATGTTTCGGCTCTATAATTTGTCTTATCATCATGTTAACATTTGTCATGAATTGTTTCTGTCTTTTTATTCATGACTTCACTCTCCTTTTTATTGCGTTATTTTTATGGATTAAAATAAATATGAAAATGCCTTATTTTTCAACAGTATCTTCATCAGCCATGGCCATCACTCAAGACATGCCTTTCACTTTCCACAATACTTGCTGGAAGTGTGATCTATGTTTTCGCAGACAACCAATTCACTGTGACTGCTTACACCTGGGCAGTGGCCTACCTAGCAAGCATGTCCATTGATTTCGTGTACATCAAGCACGTCGTAATGACCATTGGGCTGAACACACGGGGCCTTGTGCTATACAACAACCTTGAGGCTTTGATGCTATTCCCCCTTGAGCTCCTTATAATGGGAGAATTTGATCAGATGAAGGTTGACAGCTCCAAAGTGTCAAACTGGCTTTCATTTGATGTGGTCCTCCCTGTTGTCCCTCTCATGCCTGTTTGGACTATCAATATCATCCTTCGGATTCTCCTGCAGACGGGCTATCTCTGCTACTGGGTTCACAGTGCTTGGCATAGTGAACAACCTCCTAACTGTTGTGATTAATTTGCTTATCTGGGACAAGCATGCCTCTTTTGTGGGTACCAATGGGCTCTTGATATGCATGTCAGGTGGTGTGCTCTACCAGCAATCCACCACAAAACCGAAGGCACCCAAGGTTGAGCCGAAGGAAGAGAACGACGAGGAGCAGCAGAAACTGCTGCAGATGCAGGCAGAGCAAGAGAGCAATTCAACTCAAAACTAAAGCTCTTCATGAACCTCACAAGGAAAGTTCACCTTTGATGCATTATCTCCTTTGCAACAGCCTCACCGGAACGTTTTTGAGTATTGGCTAATATACTTGGAAAGAAGCATATGGATCAATGTAGTCCTGAACTATGAGCTATAAAAATTCATGTTTTAGATATTCGAAGTCATGGAGGGGACCTAATTATCACTATGCAATTATTTATTTCTATATTACCACTTTCATTTGTAATTGTAACACAAAATTGTTTTTGATAGGATACCAGGTACTCGGCAAATATACCTGCATTGAATACTTACAGTTCGGTGATAGTATGATCTGTGTTTAGTCATTTCTTTGCTGGAGTTTGCCTATTTGTTCTGTACCTTATTGCTGGTGATGAAGCCATTGGTTCTTGTGCTAAAAGGAAAGTTATCTTATCATCGCTGTCGGTGCATAAGGGCAGCTCCATTGTGTATTCTAAGCCGGCGCAAAGAGCACACAGATTTTTATTTGTTGTGGGCCTCATATTAGTATGTGTAAGAAGTTTACACATTGAAGATCTTTTGCTAATAAAGCACATGTTGACCTGTTAACTTTTGCACCTTGCTAGGGGAAAATACAGCTACCCTAAACTGTATCATCATGGAAGTCTGGCACACATGTTGTTCAAGTAACTTTGCTTGCTCTTGGCGTATGCAATGCAATTTTGCTGTGCTTTGAAAGTCTGAAGGCAAAGCCGTTCAAGTAGCTCTGCTTGGGCACTTGCGCAATGTATCCCATGAGGGTAATGAGAATAATTAAAACAACGACAGCGTTAAAATGATAATAGTAGTTTGGCTTTTTAAGCGTAGTTGGTTGTTGTGCAAATACTTTGAAGTCGCCGCAAGAAAAAATATTGATGAAGTCTTCGAATAGAAGAACCAGGGTTTGTAAAAACGCGAATACAGTGTCATCATATATTACCAAGGCACAGAGGAACTATCTTTGTAAAAATGCGCGATGACCTTTTGCTTAGCGAAATCGCTTCTCTTTGCCCCTTAACTTAATTTTAATAAAGTAAGTGTCGGTGCAGAAGGTGACCAGCACGTAAATATTTATAGTTTTGTCGTACGTTGTGATCGGATGTGACCTAACACTCAATGACACATGGATTTATACTGGTTCAGGCAACGTGCCCTATGTCCAGTTTGAGTCGGTCGGTTGACTTTATTCTTGAGCCCAGGTGCTCGAAGTTTGCAGTGGAGTTACAAACGAGAAGGAGAAAGATAGGGGGTACAAGAGGTCCGGTCGGACTCTAGTCTGAGGGGCCGAAAGTGACGGGAGCTTTGCTATGAGCTAAGTGTTCGAGCGTGTGCTTGTGGTTTGAACCTGGTGGTTCTGTTGTTGTGTCCTAGTGAACTGATCGATCTATCTATTGGAGAGAGAGCGCATTCCCTTTTATAGATGAAGGGGATGGCCTTACAAGTGAGAGGGAGAGAGTACGTATGCTACTAAGTCTTGTTGCCCACATCGGAGTGTACCAGATAATGGTAGGCGCCCACAATACTGTTTAATGTCAGATGCACGTGGGACGTTGCGTCGTCTTCTTCTGGTATGGCAGACGTCGATGCCTGTCATACTGTTGATGCCCAGAGGCATGTAGGATTTTTACCATGTTCGCCTGGTACGATAAATGCCAGCGCCACAACACTGCTGATGCCCAGAGGCATGTGGGGGAGCCTTACCGTGTTTGTCTGGTATGGGGTGTTGATGGCGCCCACAATACTGTAGAAAAAATATCGGCGCCCACAACACCGCTTGGTTCTATCATGCCAGGAAGGTCATAGGTACTATCCTACAGGTGTACATGGTACGGTTCTTGATATTGCGGTTGGCTTAAGTGTCCTACCCTTACTTTCCTCCGTCTGTTTTCTGGTCCTTACCGAGCGGGCGTCCCCGGTCGGTTAGTCTCAGTCGGCTCTAATTGCGCCAGTTGGAGAAGAGTTGTAAGCAGGTGTTCGGCGCTTTCCCGGTTGGAGAAGCGGTTGGAGTCAGAAGTGGTGTTTTGGCCGGACCTTCCGGTCGGAGAGGCCGTCCGGAGGCGGCCGGAGTCGGGAAGCGAGGCCTTCCGGTCAGAGATACGGGCCAGAGTCGAAAGCGGGCGCCGTTCCTTCTCGGCCAGGCCTTTCGGTCGGAGATTGGATCGCCCTTTCTGTCCTGTCATTTAGGTATTTGGGCCAGCCCATGAGTTGCGCGTCGTTTGCAACGTTGTCTGCTGGGCCAAACCTTTGTTGTGAAGCTAATCTATGAGGGACCCCGGGTTTATGAACCCGACAGTAAGTATTTAGAAAAGAAAGCGATTCTTGGTTTTAGTGCCCTCTTCCTCATCTACGCTCATCAAGCCAATTTTGCTTTTTGGAAGTTGAAAGAGGAAGTGGACATTTCGAAATGACAGCATCGAAGATATCTATATACACATGAACGCTTATTCCGGACTGCGTTCCGAAAAAATAGCCTACTTGATAGAAAGGGCAGACACTCTCGTCTTTCAACCCCATCGTCACTTTGAATTTATCAGTGGGGCACTCTTTACTTACAGCCTCTACGAGTTGTAAGTGAATGTGGCCGGTGCGTGTAAACGGAAGGGTACTTGACTAACAGGGGGCAATTGCATCGCACCTGACTCCATCCGTAAGGGAGATCGGCAGCTACCCCTCCGATGCGAAAGTAATTATGCATCATTTGCATACTTGTAGCAGCTTCAAATATAGCAGCTTCAAATAGATCATATATCAATATTCTATCTCTAAAATGTAGAAAAAAGGAGTATGTGCCCCGAGATCCGCCCTAAAAGGTCCAAGCCATAACAAATGAGAAGCTATACGGCTTAATTCTAACATAATTACTCTAATATAGCTGGCTCTTAGGGATGGCAACAGGGCGAATTCGGATCGGGTGGAGTCTCTGTGCACCCGAACCCGAACCCGAAATCAAAACCCAAAACCGCACCCATGGATACCCGAAATCCGAATGGATACCCGAAACCCGCTTTGTATGGCAACATAGTAAGAGCAAAAAGGACTTTCTATAAACATATGCATGATATATATACACATATTCACATGTATAAACAAGAGGCAACAAATAAAAATATTTTCATGAGTCAACTTAGAATAAATTTAATAATCTAAGTAAATAAGTTATTATTAGCATATTATAAAATATGAGTTTTAATTCCAAATGATTTATTTCGGATATGCATTGGATATCCACGGGAGGAAAACCAAACCCGATAGGTTTCGGGGCCCGAACCCAAAAAATCGTCGTTGAGAAATCATCCCCGAACCCTGAACCCGCAAGACCCGAAACCCGCGGATATCCGACCCGAAACCGCCCTGTGGCCATCCTTACTGGCTCTTTGGAGTATTTGAATATTCTCCAAGAATTCAGATGCATTTGCCGTTATTGCTTCCGTAAACATAGTAGCTAAATAATCCCATCGTGTTACATAAGGCAAGTATTGTATAATACTTCTGTTTTCTGCAATTTTTTTCCATTCCTCTGTGTAAATACCCTAATATGGAGCATAGTGTCATCATTATCATATATTACCAAGGCACAAAGAACTATCTTGGAAGCAATGAATATTAAGGTTGTTTATCTTTGAATATGGTGTTGTAACACCCTAAAATTTGGCTCTTTTGGAAATAGAGCTAAAATGATTAAATTTGAAATTTTGTGTTCATTAAAACATAGGAAATAATTTTTTTTATGAAATTAAAATTTAATATAAGGTTTAGAAACGTGGATGTGCATACACGCTGGTGCATTTGATTTAATTAATTGAGTGGTTTTGGTTAAAATTCAAATTGGTTTAAATTGCTTTTGAAAATGACTTTGAAATAAAAGAAAAAAAAGAAATTAGAATATAAAAGAGTTTAAAAAGGCTGTGTAATTTATTTAAAACTTAACAAAAGTCCTTATCCTATTTTTTTAATCGAAAGTATATATTGAAATAATATTTGGAATTGAGTTTGATTCATAGTTGAATCGGTTTTGAAATAGAAAGAAAATTTGAAGATTGAGAATGCCTTGTTGCCCGAGCAGCCGCCCAGCACCGGCCCGCCCTGGCCTACCCCTCTCTTCCATCCACTACCTTCCCCGTGTGGGTTTCCCACGCTGGCCCACAGCTCCTCCCACTCTGTTTTTTTTCGTGGCCCCATTTTCTTCTGCGGACCCAGCCTCTGCTTTTTCGGCCTCACGTTGGGCCCCAGGCTGGTCGTCGGTCCATCTGTTCCTTCCCCACGGCGCAGCGTCAAACAGCCCCTCTCCGCTCGTGGGCCGGCGGCCCAGCCGAAAGCCACCGTGCACCCCCTCCCTCTCGCGTTGCGGTCATGGGGCCCGCATGTCGGGGGTCATCCCTTCCTCCAGTCGTCCCCGGAGCTAGACTCCGCGTCCAACCTGCCGTGTCCGCTCCCACTCTACGTCTCCCTCCCGCTTGCCGTGCCTCCCAAGGCTCTAGGGACACAAATAGCGGATGCCCTGTGCCCTCCTCTTCCAATCCCTAGCTCTAGATCTACAGCTACCATCGCTCGAGCGCTGCAGCCGCACCGCAACCTAGCGTCGTCGCTCACCATCTGCTCCACCAAGTCGCGTGCCGTCTCCGGTGCTTGGAGGTCCCCACCAGTGCCCTAGGTGAGCTCGCCTCAACATCCTCTCTCCTCCCGTGCTTTTCCCATCAACATTCATGCGCCGTAGGTCATGTTTCGTGTTTTGCCGTCGAGCTCCCTTTGCCGGCAATGGCGTCGCCATCGTCCCTGTCAACGCCGGTGACTGTTTTCTCTCTCCCTTGCCCGATCCAATGACAACCGTCCGATCTGAGATCTATGGCCCAGATTAGAAGATACCTTTTCGTTGGCACTTTTATTAAAGAGACCCTAGGTTTATTCAAAATAGAACCTGCGGTCCATTGCGCAATCTGCAGATTACGCCTTACTCTTTTGAAAAGCGTATTTTGCTCGGTTCATTGCGCAACCTGAGATCTATGGCCCAGATTATTTATAGATTTGCCACTGATTTTGTTTTAGCCATAACTTCTCCATTTTAACTCTAATTTGATCCGTTCAACATGCGTTAGATTCATAATTTCATAATCTACATGTTAATACCACTGTTAGATGTGTTTTCAATTTTAAAATTCATGATTAGATTTAATCTATTATTTTATTAAAGGAAATCTTGTTTAAATCATATCTTCTGCGTTTTAACTCCGTTTTAGCCAATTCAAGTTACGTTAGATTCATAGCAATGAGATCTACGTGTTAGTAACATTGTTTACCACGTCACTATTTCTAAAATTTTATGGTTTAAACTCTAATTTGAATAATAATTATGCAACTGGGTTTTGTAAATAAAATATGATTTGTTTTACTTTAGTTTTATATTCAAATCTAAGTTTGACTTACTTTATATTATCTATAAAATATCTTATATATGTTTTTATACCATTAAAACACATGAAGCTAATGGTTTTCTTTCATGAGTAGATTTCTCGGTAGTTGTATCTTTACAACCGTAGCTCCGATTAGCGTGCTTCTCGCGTCTTTGTGTTCGTAGCGAGACATAGATTCATTTCACAAACTTTTCATTTTGATTTTATATTTGGTGTATTATTCTGATTTACATCTATTGTTTGCTTCGTGTATGATTGTATGGATGCTTGTGTGGTGCTTTATGATTTCGTCCAGTCGGTGAGATATACGTGGTGATCAAGAAGAAGAAGAAGAACATTGAAGACTAAAGCATACCGAAGGATCGATGTTTTAAGGCAAGTA
This sequence comes from Miscanthus floridulus, assembly GCF_019320115.1. Lineage (NCBI taxonomy): Eukaryota > Viridiplantae > Streptophyta > Magnoliopsida > Poales > Poaceae > Miscanthus > Miscanthus floridulus. The sequence continues at coordinate 50,142,554 of NC_089597.1, forward strand.
TAGTATGGGACCATCCTTGTTACCTATTTACCTTTAATCATTGAATTCATACTGCATGTGTCTACCTTGACTACCATTAAGGAATTCCTAGTACTTTGTACCTTGTGCCTTGTTACCTTTGGGGTATTGCATTGGGTAGTTTGATGCTAGTGCTCAGTTACAACCATGATCTTGTGACTTGACTAATGGTATATACAATAAACATTAAAAGATACTTTTTAGCAACATGGAACAAGGGGGCTAGAGCATTGGGCTATTTTTATGGTGCTCTAGATTCCTCTCCCTAAGGACTTATCTATAAGTGATCATCCGGGACTTGCAGTACAGCTGTGAGGGCTACATGGCTCTGGCTTTAGCTCAGTATGAGGACCTTTTCTAGCTTGTTAGAGGTTACCTTTACTAGCGTAAGAATGGCTTACCGAATCGGGTATAGGATAGCCTCTATCCCCTTGTGTATAGGCTGTGTGTCCTTGTGCCATCGGGAAGGGGGGGTTCCTACATCTGTTTGCCGAGTGAATCTAATGGCCCTAACTTGTTAGATGAACCTTTGAAAGGCTTCATAGTGAACCCTGCCGACCTTCCTTGATAGTGAGTCAAGAGGCTAATCACCTTAGACGAAAGGGTAAATCACGACTCACAGTGAAAGTATACAACCTCTGCAGAGTGTAAAACTGGTATATCAGCCGTGCTCACGGTCATGAGCGGCCTTGGAACCCTTACTGAATAGATGATAAACACTAATGATATGGATGATGAAGATGCTCACTAATGGTTAGTTGTTTATGCTATTCATTAATCATGTTTACCTGATCATGTGTTTATGGGCTTGAGATAAACTTGTTGCTACTCCTATGCTAAAATCATAACTCATTAAAAGTTAATCGCAGTTAAACCAGTGTTAGGCTTTTGAGCCTCATGAACCTTATGTTATATTTGTTGAGTATGACATGTACTTACGCTTGCTTTATTTTCAATTATTTGGATAAAAATCCCAGATGGGTACCAGATTGCTAGAGTATGGAGGAATTAGGCTTGTGATCAACTAGTCAGTTGTCCCTGTGAATTTAGAGTCTTCTCCTAAAGATCGGAGTTGTTTTTACGCTATCTATACTATGAGGTTATAATCTTTATACTATTACGCTATGTATTTAAGCATTGTCTTTTGATATTACCTTTATTTGTAGCTATATGTGAGATTTGATTTCCTGGACTCACATATGGTGTGTATCTGGTTTTATTCTTAAAACTGGGTGCTACAAAGTGGTATCAGAGCAATGTTGACTATAGGACGCAAGCCTAGATAGAACTGAACGTTTTAGCAATCTTTCATCTTTGCTTACTTCTTGTTTTCCTTCCAACCTTGTTATTTTCTAAAAAGGTTATGCTCACTTCAGCCTCTGTTCTGTTATGAAAACCTTGCCTCTATTTTGAACCTTCTCTCTTCATCTATATAGATGGGTCGTAATGAGGAGACCACTGGTATCAAAGGTCAGGGGGACCAAGCTACATTGTTCTTAACTGCCTTCAACAAGAAGAAACAGGAGCAAGGAAGTAAAGTAAAGAGAAACTACATCCAAGGAAGATTGAATAATGTGGATATGACTATTACTCATGGAGCTAAGGAGGTTGTGTATGGCTTCATTCTAGTAAACTCAGCTCCCGCCATAGTGATGTTTGATCCCAAAGCTTCCCATTCATTTATCTCTAGCCAATATGTAGAAGATCATAAAATAACTATGCTTCCGATAAGGAAATTGGTGATGATTAACTCTCTAGGAGGTGAAGTGAAGGCAGACCACATATGACCAAAAGTTAGTCTTAACTTAAAAGGGGTGAAGTTCATGGCAAACCTTATTGTTTTGGAGTCAATGAAAATTGATGTTATCCTAGGACAGGGATGGTTATCTACCTGTAAAGGAGTGATTAAGCATGCCCAATGTTTGGTTCTTCTAACAACACCATTAGGAGAAAGAATTGAGTATGAACGTATTCAGCTTGTACCTAAGGACAATGTGGATAAGAAGAGGAAGGTAGTCTCTCCAGAGCTAGAATTGGGAAACAATCAACATTTGAGTTCTACTACATTGTCACATCTAGCTCCAATCCCTAGTCAGATCAACTCAGACTATAAAGAGTCAGAAGTTTTTCAAGCTGAGACTACTCCACTCTTTCCACTGGAGGTATGCATAGATGGGTAGACGATCACCTACAAGGAGTTTCAACCCCAAAAGATCAAACGAGCTAAAAAGCGGTCAAGTCTAACAAAGATGAACCTTCGGAGTCAGCAAGCTGGCAACACACCTAGCAACAATTCTGTGGAATCTTGCACCACAAAACATATGGCTAAGATCATGTGTTATCGTTGCCAACAAGAAGGACATTATGCTAAATTTTGCCCACGGAAGAATCAACAATTGTACCAAGGAAGTGCCCAGAGTCAGATCACTACAAAGTTGCTCCCAGAAAGTGTCAGTGATACCCAATCCAAAGGAAGCATTCGGTGAGAGTGACGAATGAGGAAGTCATGCTAGACTACCCAAGATCCTTAGTTAAGGAATAGGAGTTTGTACCCTTTATGTAATAAAAACGATAGTATCGCAAGTTGAGTCAATGATTGAATTGTGCACCTTTATTGCTTGTTGAATTGCCATTATGCTTATGATTGTTTTGCATCTATGTAATGATTGCAATGATCTTGTTGAGTGTTCCCACAATTTCATTTAGTTTATAGGCCTAAGGTATAAGGATCAGTGCAATAAATAGTCGGGTTTTGGTTTTCTTCTATTTTTCCTATCATGTCCTTTTGAAGCAGTCTGTACTCTTTGGCTTATATATCTATTCTTGGACAACCAAAAATCATGATAAACTTTTGGACAATAGTAGACTTCAATATCTTTCTTTGAGCGCAAGAATTAGCCTGATAGCTATTTTGGTTGTGGAGATACGAAAATCACAAGGCGATGCATCTGTGCTGTTTGGAATCTAAAGTAGTTTCTATTATGCACTATTTTTTACCAAGTTAAATGCAGAATTTGGAAAAGTGTTATATAAGGAAGTTGTGGAGAATTTGATAAGATTTCTAACGGTATAAGCTACAACTTCATTGGATTAACAGAATGAGAGTTATAGCTATTTTACAACACTACTGTTTTTTTGCTCAGAAGGAATTCCAGATTTCTTGTTCTTACCCATACACAGGAGCATCATTGGGATGACAGAACATCTTGATATCAGTTAACTCATCTAGAAAGAGGTGCAAGCTATACTTTGGTGTCCCCTACTTTATCTTTTCATAAGGGGGTAGCCAACTTGAAGAATTTGCAAGATGAAGTGTTCTACATTCTAGATTGCACAGCAGAAGCGTGGTGGTACCCAAAGATGTGGGAGAAACTCAGAGTTTCAATGAGGTTTGGTTAGAGGTTCAAGGGAAGTTTAACCAAGATCATCAAGATATTGATAATGCTACTGGAAGAGGTTTTAAGCTAGTTTGGATCAAGAAACTTCATGTAAGTGTTTGAAGGAATCCAAGAAGATGTTGAAGTAAAATCTAAGTATTAGCTTTGCTAGATCCGGACAAGAGTTTTATAGCTATAATGATGCACCTTGCCAGGGTGTGGGATATGTCCTTATACGAGAAGCAAAGTAGTGGCTAGTTCATTAAGTCGACTAAGGAAGCGTGAGTTGAACTACCTAACATGCATCTGGAGTTATCCATTGTGGAGCATGGAAATACTGTCTTTTTAGAAGTAAAAGTGATATCTAGAAGGAACATAAGAATCTACAGGACATCTTCACTAAGTTGGTCTTGAGCTTGTGTTACCCTCGTTGGAACAATATTGATTATGACTTGGAAAAGTGCTATCACCTGAAGAAGAAGTCACAGCCAATGCCCTTAGCAATGGAGAATTATGCTAAGAAGGTTCGGGTGACACCAAGGACTAAGAATGGTATTCCAAATTTGAGCAACTTGATCGGAATCATTAATGTTTTGAAGAATGGTGGTAAATTCTCCTTCTAACCAAGAGGTTCATCAGGCTTCGTCGAAAGGTGGATGTTTTAAGAAAGAGAATGGGTATTATAGGAAGGTGGCCTAGTGATTGGGGTTACCTGAGTATTGTTTGGAGTGAGGTCAACAGGTATGCAAAGTAACATGGAATGCTCACCAAGACGATGGAACTACACGATGAAGTAAAGAAGAATCCAAAGACGAAGTATTCCTATCTCCTAGTTGACGTCTTCCGAATCTCGGGGACGAGATTCATCTTAAGGGGGTAGAATTGTAACACCCTAAAATTTGCCTCTTTTGGAAATAGAGCTAAAATGATTAAATTTGGAATTTTGTGTTCATTAAAACATAGAAAATAAAAAATTTTATGAAATTAAAATTTAATATAAGGTTTAGAAACGTGGATGTGCATACATGCCAGTGCATTTGATTTAATTGATTGAGTGGTTTTGGTTAAAATTCAAATTGGTTTAAATTGCTTTTGAAAATGAATTTGAAAATGGCTTTGAAATAAAAGAAAAAAAAGAAATTGGAATATAAAAGAGTTTAAAAAAGGCTGTGTAATTTATTTAAAACTTAACAAAAGTCCTTATCCTATTTTTGAATCGAAAGTATATATTTGAAATAATATTTGAATTAGATTTGATTCATATTTGAAATTGGTTTTGAAATAGAAAAGAAAATTTGAAGATTGAGAATCCTTTATGGCCCGAGCAGCCGCCCAGCACCGGCCCGCCTTGGCCTACCCTCTCTTCCTCATTGCCATCCCCGCGTGGGCTTCCTGTCTCTGGCCCAGCTACTTCTCCTCCCCTCCTGCGCAGGCCCACAGCTCCTCCTCCGTTTTTTTCGTGGCCCATTTTCTTCTGCGGACCCAGCTCTGCTTTCTGCCTCCCGCTGGCCCAGCTGGTCGTCGGTTCATCTGTTCCTCCCCACGGCCCAACGTCAACCGCCCTCTCCGCTCGTGGGCTGGCCCAGTCGAAGCCGCCGTGCACCCGCCTCCCTCTCGCGTTACGGTCATGTGCCTCCTCAGCGACTAACGCGCCGGGCCCGCATGTCGGGGTCATCCCTTTCCTCTAGTCGTCCCTGAGCTGGACTCCACGCCGCTGGCCGTGTCCGCCCCGCTCACGTCTCCCTCTACTTGCCGTGCCTCCCAAGGCTCTAGGGACATAAATAGCGGATGCCCATGCCCTCCTCTTCCAATCCCTAGCTCTAGATCCGCAGCTACCATCGCCCGAGCGCCGCAGCCGCACCGCAACCTAGCGCCGTCACTCGCCGTCCGCTCCACCAAGCCGCGCGGCGTCTCCGGTGCTTGAAGGTCCCCACCAGTGCTCTAGGTGAGCTCGCCTCAACATCCTCTCTCCTCCCGTGCTTTTCCCGTCGACATTCATGCGCCGTAGGTCGTGTTTCGTGTTTTGTCGCCGAGCTCCCTTTGCCGGCAATGGCGCCGCCATCGTCCCTGTCAACGCCGGCGATTGTTTTCTCTCTCCCTCGCCCGATCCAATGACAACCGTCCGATCTGAGATCTGTGGCCCAGATTAGAAGATACCTTTTTGTTGGCACTTTTATTAAAGAGACCCTCGGTTTATTCAAAATAGAACCTGCGGTCCATTGCGCAATCCGCAGATTACGCCTTGCTCTTTTAAAAAGCGTATTTTGCTCGGTTGATTTCAAAAAATACGCTTTCACTTATTTACAGATTTGCCACTGATTTTGTTTTAGCCATAACTTCTCCGTTTTAACTCCGATTTGATCCGTTCAACTTGCATTAGGTTCATAATTTCATAATCTATATGTTAATACTACTGTTAGATGTTTTTTCAACTTTTAAAATTCATGATTAGATTTAATCTATTATTTTATTAAAGGAAATCTTGTTTAAATCATATCTTCTGCGTTTTAACTCCGTTTTAGCCAATTCAAGTTGCGTTAGATTCATAGCAACGAGATCTACGCGTTAGTAACATTGTTTACCACGTCACTATTTCTAAAATTTTATGGTTTAAACTCTAATTTGAATAATAATTACGCAACTGGGTTTTATAAATAAAATATGATTTGTTTTACTTTAGTTTTATAATTCAAATATAAGTTTGACTTAATTTATATTATCTATAAAATATCTTATATATATTTTTATACCATTAAAACACATGAAGCTAATGGTTTTCTTTCATGAGTAGATTTCTCGGTAGTTGTATCTTTTCAACCATAGCTCCAATTAGCGTGCTTCTCGCGTCTTTATCTTCGTAGCGAAACGTAGATTCGTTTCACAAACTTTTCATTTTGATTTTATATTTGGTGTATTGTTCTGATTTAGATCTATTGTTTGCTTTGTGTATGATTATATGGATGCTTGTGTGATGCTTTATGATTTCGTCCAGTCGATGAGGTATACGTGGTGATCAAGAAGAAGAAGAAGAACGTTGAAGACTAAAGCTTACCGAAGGATTGGTGTTTTAAGGCAAATATAGTATGAGACCATCCTTGTTACCTATTCACCTTTAATCATTTAATTCATATTGCATGTGTCTACCTTGACTACCATTAAGGAATTGCTAGTACTTTGTACCTTGTGCCTTGTTACCTTTGGGGTATTGCATTGGGTAGTTTGATGCTAGTGCTCAATTACAACCATGATCTTGTGACTTGACTAATGGTATATGCAATAAACATTAAAATATACTTTTTAGCAATATGGAATAAGGGGGCTAGAGCATTGGGCTGTTTTTATGGTACTCTAGATTCCTCTCCCTAAGGACTTATCTGTAAGTGATCATCTGGGACTTACAGTACAACTGTGAGGGCTATATGGCTCTAGCTTTAGCTCAGTATGAGGACCTTTTCTAGCTTGTGTATAGGCTGCGTGTCATTGTGCCATCGGAAAGGGGGTTCCTACATCTGTTTGCCGAGTGAATCTAATGACCCTAACTTGTTAGACGAACCTTTGAAAGGCTTCATAGTGAACCCTGGCGACATTCCTTGGTAGTGGGTCAAGAGGCTGATCACTTTGGGCGAAAGGGTAAATCACGACTCACAAAGAAAGTGTACAACCTCTGCAGAGTGTAAAATTGGTATATCAGCCGTGCTCACGGTCACGAGCGGCCTTGCAACCCTTACTGAATAGATGATGAACACTAATGATATGGATGATGAAGATGCTCACTAATGGTTATTTGTTTATGCTATTCATTAATCATGTTTACCTGATCATATATTTATGGGCTTGAGATAAACTTGTTGCTACTCCTATGCTAAAATCATGACCCATTAAAAACTAATCATAGTTAAACCAGTTTCAGCCTTTTGAGCCTTATGAACCCCATGTTATATTTGTTGAGTACGACATATACTTATGCTTGTTTTATTTTCAATTATTTGGATAAAAATTTCGGATGAGTACTAGATTGATAGAGTATGGAGGAATTAGGCTTATGATCAACCAGTCAGTTGTCCCTGTGGATTTAGAGTCTTCTCCTGAAGATCAGAGTTGTTTTTACGCTGTCTATACTCTGAGGTTATAATCTTTATACTATTACGCTATGTATTTAAGCATTGTTTTTTGATATAACTTTATTTGTAGTTATATGTGAGATTTGACTTCCTAGACTCACATATGGTGTGTATCTGATTTTATTCTTAAAACCGGACGCTGCAGGTCGAAAAATACTACTCAGATCTCTCTGGATCTTCTTTATTTTCTCCTTCGTTGTGTCGCATCAGGAGGATTTTGTAGTTACAATTTTTATATCTAATGAATGTTGAAGAAGCCCCTTTTGCAAAAAAAAATATATTTACGGTCTCATTGGAACACAAGATATCTAAAACATATGATTAGAGTTACATGTCACTTGCAATTCTACAAGAATTAGGAGAGAGAGAGAGAGAGAAAAATAAAGTTTCCAAGATGTTAATTTTCCCCAAAATTCTTGTGAATTGAACCATTCCATTGAAATTTTGTAGGATTTTAGGATGACCAACCTTTTGTTTCAAAGATCACTTTCACTTAGGAAAAATTTCTATGGTCTAGAGAGAGAGGGGCCTTTACCTCGCCCTTTATTCTTTGTGGGAGATCCTCACCGTCCGACCCATTAGTTGCGGCCCAGATTCTCCAACATGTGTGCCGCTTCCGCCCCGTCATTGCCTTCTCCTCCCGTTGTAAACCCAAAAAGCCAGTTTCTCTAGCACCGTCGTCGCTCGGACCCGTCAGGCTGTCCTTGCTCGCTCCAAGCCCATGGCGCACCGCGAAACCAAAATCTCGCAATCCTAGCCAACCCCAGCGACCTAGCGCCGTCGTCGCTCGATCCCGCCCCGTCGCGCCGGGGCCCCCAGAGGGTCGCAGGCCATCGCGAGCAGCTGGGGGTTCCGCTCCGACCCGAATCCGAGCCTCCCGCAGGGCGCAGCGGGGTCTCCTTTCCGGACTCGTAGCAGGTAATCGCGGAACCCCCCTCCTCCTCCTTGGTAGCTCTGTCTGTGGCGATGAAGCCGATGCTACGACGATTGGTTTGATCCCTGCTTCGGTTGGATCTAGGGTTTGGAATTTCTGAGGTGATTTCAGCGGGGCAATCGCGCTATCCGCTTGTGTCTGGGTGTGCGTGGTTTTGTTTTGGTTGGTTTTAATTGCGCGCTGACTGTTGACAAGGTCTGATTGGAATTTGAACTCTGCAGGAAGTTTCGCGGGATTGATTGATTGATTCCGGAGCTAGAGATGTACGGGCAGGGAGGGAGCTTCAATCCACACTATCGCCATGGCGCGCCGCTGCCGCCCCAGCAGCAAGCTGGGGTGGCTGGGTCCTTTCCCCAGCAACCTGTGCGACCGCTGCCAGCGCCATACCCACAGCACCCTGGATTGCGGCCTCCGCCTGGGCCATACCAGCATGGCGTGCTGCCACCTCAGAACCAGCCATACCCCTTTGCGCAGCATGGTCAGATGCACCAGATGCCAATGCTGCCGCAGCAGAGAGGTTATGCGCCCATGCCAATGCCAGGGATGCTGCCTCCGCAACAAGCTATGCATCAGGCCCCTCCACAGTATCCGCCCCTCCCTCCACCGCCACCTCGGCCATCTGCCCCACCACCTTCTCCTCCTCCTCCTCCACCACCACCACCACCACCACCAGCAGCAGCAGCATCACAGTCTCCTCCTCACACACCTGGTGTTGCACAGTCATGGGACGCAGAAGCAGAAGCAAAAGAAGGCACATCTGATGGTGGTCGTTTTGCCAAAACTCTGGAACCAGCTACTCAGCTAATTGTTTCTGATGACTCAGATATGGATATGGATGGTTAGCACTCCCCTTTCCCTCCTCCCGCATCTCAGTACAGTGGTACTATGACTCTGTTTAAAGCCACTTTATTCACACTGCTGCATTTGGCGTCGCAGCAATGACAACTGATAGTTCGTACGATGAAAAACATCACTGTGCATGAATGTTGTACCGACTTTGGCGTTTCAGCTTAATTTTCTTTTTCACTTCATCATGTTTCTAAACATTTGTTTTATCATGGCAATTTCCAGGGGATGAGGACTCTCCATCAAGGCAGCCCCTTACCCCAGAGAATTCTTCGCTCGTGACTGCTGAATGTACTGGAAATGTTAATGTGTCAAAGTCTATCAGTGATGTTTCAAGCCCGGGCAAGGATTTGCCACCTGGTAGTGGTGAGAATGCTAAATCTGCGCATGCAACTGAGGATGGTGGGAGCGCATTCCGACTAATACAAGGTTATGCCTCCGATGACAGTGCAAATGAGACCGATGCTGGTCCTGAGGGTGCCAGCACCCTCGTGATATTGCCTGAAGATAACATGCACAGTCATTCAAGTGATCGAAATACTGAAGTCGATTATCAGAAACATGTTGATGCAAAAGGAAATGTGAATACCCCTCATGGCACTGAGCAAAATGGTAAGGCTGAAAATTATCATCTGAAGGATGAGAGCAACCCAGTGAAGCATGGCACAGATGTGCTTGGGCATCTGGCCAAAGAAGATACAAGTGACAGTGAATTTGAGGGAGGTCAAAGTAGTAAAAGGCATGGGAGGAGACAAAAGAAACGAACCCGGAGCAAGTCACCTCAGGGTAGAAGTGGTAGTCCAGTGGGGGCAAACAAGTGCAGCCCATCCCAAAGGTATGATGCCTTGTACCTTACCTTGAACTTTAAATAGATGCATCAGTTCATCTTTGTAATTGTATTTCTGTATTTAGATTTGTTATAAGTTATGGAATTCGATATGTATATCTTGCTCCCTTTGGAAGTCTAACAGTATTAAATTTCTTTCAGTTCCTCACCTGGAAAGCAGAGCAGGCCACCATTTGCTAAGCGGGTTCATCCTGCTGGTGATGGCAATGATTCAGGAGGTAAAGTTGCTCAGCAAGAGGGCCTGGCATTGACATCAAAATTGGATAGTTCGTCTAATGATTTAATTGGCAAAGTGGGAGATAATGCTGCGTTTGATGTTGCCCTTGGGCAGCACTGTCACAGTGACAATTTAATTTCTGAGCATTCACAACCAGTGGCTGCTTCTGCTGGTACTCATAAGATGCAAAGGCCATGCCCCCCATCAGAATCTCAATCAGACTTAAATGTGTCTTCATCAGCAGGTGACCCAATTCTTATGAGCCAACCTGCTGCAGGTGTCCCATATATGTCTGTACAAACTACCAAGAGCTCCATGGCATCTGATCATCTCCAGCCTCATCCTCAGAGTTTGTGTCCTCCTGAACACATGTCATCCTCAAATATGATTCAGCCGCCAGGACAACCAACATTTGCAACATCAGAATTCCCTCAAATGCAGTTACAGCATAAAGTTATTGCACCAGCAAATGAGTTCCTGCAGAACCAGATGAGAAGCTACCCTCCACAAGATGTGTCTCATCCTAGACCATTCAATTTCCATCATCATACTCTCCCACCAGCAATTCCTTCTAACCAGCAGCCTTCTGGTGTAGGTCTATCTTATTCATCTCATCAGCCTCCATATGGTCAGCACCAACCTCCTGGGAATCTGGAGTCAGGAAGTAACTTGGTTTATCCCACTTTCCAGAGATTTCCATCAAATCTACCAGGAAGTAACAATCTTGGTCCCGTATCTGATGTCGATTTGACTAAATCGTCTATCAAACCCCACTACAATCCATTTGCATCAACCTTTGATAAAACAGATCCAAGTCTAGATATTGGGGATCCTGTAAGCCCTAATGCAATTGGTTCTGTTTCCACAACAGCAGAACATATGAATACACTGTCTCCTTTTGGTCGATCCAGAACACATGCCCATGAAAGTTCTGCAGAACCTGTGCCCAATAAACAAAAGTTATTCCGTCAGGAGTTTGCTTCTGGTGCTCCATATGATCCATTGCTTGACAGTATTGAACCATCAAGCAGTTCAATCAACAAGGTAGATCTTCGTAAAGAGAAGAACTGGAGTGCTGCTGATAGTCGTGATGCATCAAAACTTATGAACCTAGAAATGGACAGTGAAAATATGTATGGACTGGGGGTTGTTGCTGAGTCAGAAGTTGAGGGACTTGGAGGGGTGGCAGCAGATACTGAGGCAGGTGTGGTGGAGAATGCAAGTCCTGAATTTTTGGGTGCTAAAGACTGGAACTCAGATATCCCTGGTGATGTTGACAATGACCAAACATTGGACAAAAATAAGAAGGGTAAAGACTCCCGGTCAATGAAGCTTTTTAAGATTGCTATTGCTGATTTTGTTAAGGAAGTTCTTAAACCATCATGGAGGCAGGGTAACATGAGCAAAGAGGCTTTCAAAACTATTGTCAGGAAAACAGTTGATAAGGTTTCTAATTCAGTCCCTAGCAGTCATATTCCGAAAACACCTGCCAAGATGAAACATTATGTACAATCCTCTCAAAAGAAGGTGACCAAATTAGTAATGGTATGTCTATTGTCACATGTCTAGAATATTGGCTATTTGCGTACATATTCTTTCTGTTCATATGTTTGTAGCATTCTGTGACAATATGTTATGCAATAGTCTTGTTCATGGCATGTGAACTGTTTAGCACCTGAACATCATGGAGAAGTGGAAATTATGCCATGCCCTTGATATTTGATACTGAGAAACACAAGTCGCAATTAGTTGGTGCCATGCTATTAAGCTCCTAAGCTCTGATGTCCTGAAGTCCGTGTTATGTTGTCATCCAGCCATTTGGTAATTATTTAGTGGAGTTTGGCAACATATCTTTATATTTTTATGTGAAATCTCCATTCTGGTACTGTCACTTAATTGAGTATATTGTCTACATTTATCTTGTTTGGTCATATGGTAATTTGTTTCATCACTTGGACTGACATCTTGATTTAAGTTTCTGAATTCCATCATGGGATTCAAAATCTGTCTGGATCAATTGGCCCCACATAAGTGGGTGACATACATGTCAAGTTAGAAACGTTTCAAGCTATAATCTGATACTGTGCTTGCAAGTTTTGAGCTCACATACTTTTTCTGGAATGAGAAAACTTTGTATCACACTGTTTACATAAGAAAATGTGATTCAGCCCCCAAATCTGATATTTCTAAATCAAGGGTACCATATTCTCCTTTAGCTTTCTACCGTGCTATTTTCTTGTTCAGCACATGTTTGTTTCAATAAATATCTGGCTCCACTGACTTGTTTTATTTTCTTCAGGGGTATGTCGACAAGTATGTGAAGCCATAGAGTAATGGGGCATTGTGCTGAGCCAATCAGAACTGTTAAGGTTCCAGAGTCTGTGCATTCTACTAAATGAGGCTGCAAATTGGGTAATCTTTCTGCATTCTACTGAGAGGCTGCTGATATAAATCCTCATGTGAGTCCAGGACCAATAAAAACTCGAGGGCTTTGTTGCCTGCTTTTCTAAGAATTCGCCAGTTTACCTGCACCAAGCCCGCTCAGGTCTGGAAGTCACTCGCGGTGCATTTGGTGCTGTTCCCAAGACGCTGCAGCCTGACGAGTGACGAGCACCTCTGTAAAGACCTTGGTTTGGCTCCTCCGGTAAAGAGTAAAAGGCTGAAATTTAAGATGACCTAATGTTTGTGACTTACTCCGTATATCAACTGGTACTTCATGTTCTAGTTTAAAAAAAAAACCCCTAGTACTTCATGTTTGTGTTGCTTCGCTTCATGTACAGCAAACTGTAGACTGTAGTAGACATTTACTAATTTTCTTCTCAAAAGGTACATTACCAGACAATCCGGAGGGATTCTTTTGACTAGTATTAGTTACTGGGACGTGAATTGGTGTGCAAGCTTTTAGGGCTAAGGATTCTTTAAACAGTGCCGTGATTCTGTGAGTCGATTAATGGATCGTAACGAACGATTCTGTGAGTCGATTAATGGATCGTAACGAACTGTGAGGTATGATGTACCCGCGCTACCAGCGCGTATGCCCTATGGTTTTAATGGTTATATAAAAGCGCGCTGATCACTCGATTATTCACGTCCGTATGCATAGGTATCTGTAGTTGCTGATCATTTAGGTCCAATTTTTAAAGCAGGGATTTTTCTGTTTCCTATTCCTATGTCTGATGCTTATAAAATTCCTGTATAACTTATGGCAAATTCCTGCGTTCTAAAGGCCTCAGTTATTTGAGTGTGTCAGCATCAGTATCGAGGATCAGCAAAAGGCAGGCAAACTTTTTATTTGCCACCAGAAACGTAGGACTGTAGGAGTGCCGACAGGAGCAGTGGGGTCACATATACTCCAGTATAGTTAGCTAACCACCCCATTAGCCCATGGGCCATGGTAGATCCACAAGCAAGCAGCCCATTAAAAACTTAAACTAAGACCAGACTCATCTTAATCAAGGAGGCCACTTGTCTTCCCTGAAAAGCGATCATTAATCAGCCACTGTCACCATCCATCATCGATGTGGGGACAGCTAGCTCTCTTTCGGTTCCGGCCGTCCCTTCCTTCGAGCCCGCACGATCCTGGCCGTCCGTCCAATCACGCCGCAGCCCGCGCCGAGCACACCCCGGGCCCCCGCTTTTGCGAAACAGTGACCGCGCCGCGCGAGCCACGGCCCGCGTGAGCGTGTCTCTATCTCCCGTGCGGAGATCCTGCTACTTGCCGGTGGGGTCACGGCGAGGAAGGACTGCGCCTTTCGCACTGGCGCCCCCGGTGTCGCGGTCAGCGGGCCGCGCGATGGCGGCGTGGTCGCGTCCTTGCGATCGCGAGAGCGGCGGCACGCTAGGTCGCTAGCTACGTGGACGTGGGGTCTCGCCGGGTTTTTGCCGTTTTGCTTTGGCTTTTCCTTGTGCGGGGGCTGCGGGAACCCGGCAGCTACCGATGGCGTGGGGTATACCTGCACTGCGTGGGGCTAGTTTTTCGGTGGAAAGCGGCGCGCTAGGAAAGCGTGGCACGTACCTGAAGTGTGACCGGGCAAGTTGGCTGCCATCGTCTCTATGTGGCTACGTGGCAGTGACCGGATAAGTTGGCTGGTTTCGTCCCTATGTGGCAGGACGTGGCTCTGTCATTTTCTCCTGATCGGCGCCGATCTCCTAGAGATGACCTGGCTCCCGGTGCTTCTCTGTTCTCGGCCCCAGCCGAGCCGAGCCCATCTCTGCTGCTCTGAAGAGCCACGAGCTGACAACGGCATTAACTCCGTTAAGCAACTATCCTCTTAAAATGTAGCCAGCGCAGGGTTTTTTCGATGCCCAGTGAAATTCAGTAAATATTTTTTTAAAATATTTTAACAAGACCCTTGAAGATTAGGATTTTAGATAAAAATGCCTAATTTGCCACCCAGTGTTAAAATAGAAATTAGCTTGAATATGTAAGCAATAACGTTCTTATACCGATCTACATAGTAAAAGGATGTGGCTAACGCACGGCCGTGTGTGCGTTACGTGCGTCGCACGGCTGTCTCCTTCCTCGCGCCGCCCCTTCCCTTTCTTCCTCCTCGCCGACACCTTCTACCTCTTAGGCGACCCTTGTCCTCTCTGCCGCCCACCGCCCCGCCACGACTATAGATGGCCATTCGGGCCTCCTGGCCCAGCATGGCACGGGCCCGTGCTTGGCACGACCTGGAGGTTAGCGGGCCGGCACGGCCTGTCAGGTGCATCGGGCCGTGTTGTGCCAGCCCACGGGCTGCACCAAACGGCCCAAGCACGGCCCTAAAGGGGGCGGGCTGTGCCGGCCCGACCCGACAGCATACTAGGCTCGACGTGCAGCTGTCGCCCACGCTGGCCGAGGCCGCTGCAATCGCACACACAAGTAGAGAAGAGGGGCTCCGCGCGTTGGAGCGTGATGCCGTCGCTCGCCTAGGGGCGCCGGTGCTGGAGCCGTGGCGTGCTGCAGTTGGTGCCGGTGTTGTGCGTCGCACATCAGATCCGCGGAGGAAGCAGAGAAATCAGAGCTAGAGGGCCGGGCGGCCGCAAGAGGGAAAGCGCGTGCGGCTACGGGATGCGCGGTGGAGGGGAGCAGAGAAATCAGAGTATAACGCATGGGAAGAGGAAGGTGTGCGACTGACTCCGCATAGCAGAATAGGCGAACAGATGTGCAGCGGCGGGATCGTGAGGAGTAAATTAGGGTTTTCATATATTTATATATATGGGAAGTAAATAAATAAAGGTGGCTGATCAAGCCGAGCTGGGCCAGCACATCGGCCCAAGGTAGAGGCCCAGGCACGGCCCTAGAGTCGGGCGGGGCCAGCACGGGCCTGATAGTCATCGTGCCGGGCTATGCCTGGGCTGGGCCAAAATAAGGGGGGCGTGG